>NC_133126.1:90643101-90838335 GCF_048418815.1 Hemitrygon akajei
GAGGGGGGGGTGTCCATGTCACAGTGAGGGGGAGGGGAGTGTCAGTGTCACAGTGAGGGGTGGGGGGGTGTCAGTGCACAGTGAGGGGAGGGGTGTGTCAGTGTCACAGTGAGGGGTGGGGGGGTGTCAGTGTCACAGTGAGGGGGAGGGGTGTGTCAGTGTCACAGTGAGGGGGAGGGGGTTGTGGTCAGAGTGTCACAGTGAGGGGTGGGGAGTGTCAGTGTTACAGTGAGGGGGAGGGGGGTGTCAGAGTGTCACAGTGAGGGGGAGGGGTGTGTCAGTGTCACAGTGAGGGGGAGGGGTTGTGTCAGTGTCACAGTGAGGGGTGGGTGTGTGTCAGTGTCACAGTGAGGGGAGGGGGTGTCAGTGTCACAGTGAGGGGGAGGGGGGTGTCAGTGTCACAGTGAGGGGGAGGGGTGTGTCAGTGTCACAGTGAGGGGAGGGGGGGTGTCAGTGTGTCACAGTGAGGGGTGGGGGGGTGTCAGTGTCACAGTGAGGGGAGGGGGGGTGTCAGTGTCACAGTGAGGGGGAGGGGTGTGTCAGAGTGTCACAGCGAGGGGGAGGGGTGTGTCAGTGTCACAGTGAGGGGTGGGGTTGTGTCAGTGTCACAGTGAGGGGATGGGGTGTGTCAGTGTCACAGTGAGGGGTGGGGGGTGTCAGTGTGTCACAGTGAGGGGGGGGTGTCAGTGTCACATTGAGGGGAGGGGGGGTGTCAGTGTCACAGTGAGGGGGAGGGGGTGTGTCAGTGTCACAGTGAGGGGTGGGGGGTGTCAGTGTGTCACAGTGAGGGGGGGGGTGTCAGTGTCACATTGAGGGGAGGGGGGTGTCAGTGTCACAGTGAGGGGTGGGGGGGGTGTCAGTGTCACAGTGAGGGGGAGGGGGGTGTCAGTGTCACAGTGAGGGGGAGGGGTGTGTCAGAGTGTCACAGTGAGGGGGAGGGGTGTGTCAGTGTCACAGTGAGGGGATGGGGGTGTGTCAGTGTCACAGTGAGGGGGGGGGTGTCAGTGTCACAGTGAGGGGGTGGGGGGGTGTCAGTGTCACATTGAGGGGAGGGGGGTGTCAGTGTCACAGTGAGGGGTGGGGGGGTGTCAGTGTCACAGTGAGGGGAGGGGGGTGTCAGTGTCACAGTGAGGGGTGGGGGTGTGTCAGTGTCACAGTGTGGGGGAGGGGGTGTCAGTGTCACAGTGAGGGGTGGGGGTGTCAGTGTCACAGTGAGGGGTGGGGGGTGTCAGTATCACAGTGAGGGGAGGGGGTGTCAGTATCACAGTGAGGGGTGGGGGGGTGTCAGTGTCACATTGAGGGGAGGGGGGTGTCAGAGTGTCACAGTGAGGGGGTGGGGGGTGTGTCAGTGTCACAGTGAGGGGGAGGGGGGGTGTCAGAGTGTCACAGTGAGGGGGTGGGGGTGGTGTCAGTGTCACAGTGAGGGGGTGGGGGGGTGTCAGTATCACAGTGAGGGGGAGGGGGTGTCAGTGTCAGTGAGGGGGTGGGGGGTGTCAGTATCACAGTGAGGGGTGAGGGGTGTGTCAGTGTCACAGTCAGGGGGTGGGGGGGTGTCAGTATCACAGTGAGGGGGAGGGGGGGTGTCCATGTCACAGTGAGGGGTGGGGGGTGTCAGTGTCACAGTGAGGGGGAGGGGGGGGTGTCCATGTCACAGTGAGGGGAGGGGGGTGTCAGTGTCACAGTGAGGGGGAGGGGGGGTGTCAGTGTTACAGTGAGGGGGAGGGGGTGTCAGAGTGTCACATTGAGGGGAGGGGTGTGTCAGTGTCACAGTGAGGGGTGGGTGTGTGTCAGTGTCACAGTGAGGGGGAGGGGGGTTGTCAGTGTCACAGTGAGGGGTGGGGGGGTGTCAGTGTCACAGTGAGGGGGGAGGGGTGTGTCAGTGTGTCACAGTGAGGGGTGGGTGTGTGTCAGTGTCACAGTGAGGGGGAGGGGGTGTCAGTGTCACAGTGAGGGGGAGGGGTGTGTCAGAGTGTCACAGTGAGGGGGAGGGGGTGTCAGAGTGTCACAGTGAGGGGTGGGGGGTGTCAGAGTGTCACAGTGAGGGGAGGGGTGTGTCAGTGTCACAGTGAGGGGTGGGTGTGTGTCAGAGTGTCACAGTGAGGGGGAGGGGGTGTGTCAGTGTCACAGTGAGGGGTGGGTGTGTGTCAGTGTCACAGTGAGGGGGAGGGGGGTGTCAGTGTCACAGTGAGGGGATGGGGTGTGTCAGTGTCACAGTGAGGGGTGGGGGTGTGTCAGTGTCACAGTGAGGGGTGAGGGGGGTGTCAGTGTGTCACAGTGAGGGGGGGGTGTCAGTGTCACATTGAGGGGAGGGGGGTGTCAGTGTCACAGTGAGGGGGAGGGGTGTGTCAGTGTCACAGTGAGGGGATGGGGTGTGTCAGTGTCACAGTGAGGGGTGGGGGTGTGTCAGTGTCACAGTGAGGGGTGAGGGGGGTGTCAGTGTGTCACAGTGAGGGGGGGGGTGTCAGTGTCACATTGAGGGGAGGGGGGTGTCAGTGTCACAGTGAGGGGTGGGGGGGTGTCAGTGTCACAGTGAGGGGGGAGGGGGGTGTCAGTGTCACAGTGAGGGGGAGGGGTGTGTCAGAGTGTCACAGTGAGGGGGAGGGGTGTGTCAGTGTCACAGTGAGGGGGAGGGGGGGTGTCAGTGTCACAGTGAGGGGGAGGGGTGTGTCAGTGTCACAGTGAGGGGGAGGGGTGTGTCAGAGTGTCACAGTGAGGGGGAGGGGTGTGTCAGTGTCACAGTGAGGGGTGGGGGGTGTCAGAGTGTCACAGTGAGGGGGAGGGGGGTGTGTCAGTGTCACAGTGAGGGGGGGGTGTCAGTGTCACAGTGAGGGGTGGGGGGTTGTCAGTGTCACAGTGAGGGGGAGGGGGGTGTGTCAGTGTCACAGTGAGGGGTGGGGGGTGTCAGTGTCACAGTGAGGGGGAGGGGGGTGTGTCAGTGTCACAGTGAGGGGGGGGTGTCAGTGTCACAGTGAGGGGTGGGGGGTGTCAGTGTCACATTGAGGGGAGGGGGGGTGTCAGTGTCACAGTGAGGGGTGGGGGGTGTCAGTGTCACATTGAGGGGATGGGGTGTGTCAGTGTCACAGTGAGGGGTGGGGGTGTGTCAGTGTCACCGTGAGGGGGAGGGGGGTGTCAGTGTCACAGTGAGGGGGAGGGGGGTGTCAGTGTCACAGTGAGGGGGAGGGGGGGGTGTCAGTGTCACCGTGAGGGGGAGGGGTGTGTCAGTGTCACAGTGAGGGGGTGTGGGTGTGTCAGTGTCACAGTGAGGGGTGGGGGGGGTGTCAGTATCACAGTGAGGGGGAGGGGGGTGTCAGTGTGTCACAGTGAGGGGGTGGGGGTGTGTCAGTGTCACAGTGAGGGGGAGGGGGGTGTCAGAGTGTCACAGTGAGGGGGAGGGGGGTGTCAGAGTGTCACAGTGAGGGGTGGGGGGGTGTCAGAGTGTCACAGTGAGGGGGTGTGTCAGTGTCACAGTGAGTGGGAGGGGTGTGTCAGTGTCACCGTGAGGGGGAGGGGTGTGTGTCAGTGTCACAGTGAGTGGGAGGGGGGTGTCAGTGTCACAGTGAGGGGGAGGGGGGTGTCAGTGTCACAGTGAGGGGAGGGGGTGTCAGAGTGTCACAGTGAGGGGGAGGGGGGTGTGTCAGTGTCACAGTGAGGGGGAGGGGGGTGTCAGTGTCACAGTGAGGGGGAGGGGTGTGTCAGAGTGTCACAGTGAGGGGTGGGGGGGTGTCAGTATCACAGTGAGGGGTGGGGGGTGTCAGTGTCACAGTGAGGGGAGGGGGGTGTCAGTGTCACAGTGAGGGGGAGGGGGGGTGTCAGTGTCACCGTGAGGGGGAGGGGTGTGTCAGTGTCACCGTGAGGGGGGAGGGGGGTGTCAGTGTCACAGTGAGGGGGGAGGTGTCAGTGTCACAGTGAGGGGGAGGGGGGGTGTCAGTGTCACAGTGAGTGGGAGGGGGGTGTCAGTGTCACAGTGAGTGGGAGGGGTGTGTCAGTGTCACCGTGAGCGGGAGGGGGTGTCAGTGTCACCGTGAGGGGGGAGGGGGGTGTCAGTGTCACCGTGAGGGGGAGGGGTGTGTCAGTGTCACCGTGAGGGGGAGGGGGGTGTCAGTTTCACAGTGAGGGGGAGGGGGGTGTCAGTGTCACAGTGAGGGGGTGGGGTGTGTCAGTATCACAGTGAGGGGAGGGGGGTGTCAGAGTGTCACAGTGAGGGGGAGGGGGAGTGTCAGTGTCACGGTGAGGGGGAGGGGGGTGTCAGTGTCACAGTGAGGGGGAGGGTGGGGTGTCAGTGTCACAGTGAGGGGGAGGGGGTGTCAGTGTCACAGTGAGGGGTGGGGGGGTGTCAGTGTCACAGTGAGGGGGGGTGTCAGTGTCACAGTGAGGGGAGGGGGGGTGTCAGTGTGTCACAGTGAGGGGTGGGGGTGTGTCAGTGTCACAGTGAGGGGGAGGGGTGTCAGTGTCACAGTGAGGGGTGGGGGGTGTCAGAGTGTCACAGTGAGGGGGTGGGGGGTGTGTCAGTGTCACAGTGAGGGGGTGGGGGGTTGTCAGTATCACAGTGAGGGGGTGGGGGGGGGGTCAGTGTCACAGTGAGGGGGTGGGGGGGAGTGTCAGTGTCACAGTGAGGGGTGGGGGGTGTCAGTGTCACAGTGAGGGGGAGGGGGTGTGTGTCAGTGTCACAGTGAGGGGGTGGGGGGGTTGTCAGTATCACAGTGAGGGGGTGGGGGGGTGTCAGAGCGTCACAGTGAGGGGAGGGGGGTGTCAGTGTCACAGTGAGGGATGGGGGGGTGTCAGTGTCACAGTGAGGGGGTGGGGGTGTCAGAGTGTCACGGTGAGGGGGAGGGGGGGTGTCAGTGTCACAGTGAGGGTGGGGGGTGTCAGTGTCACAGTGAGGGGTGGGGGTGTGTCAGTGTCACAGTGAGGGGGTGGGGGGGTGTCAGTGTCACAGTGAGGGGTGGGGGGATGTCAGTATCACAGTGAGGGGGAGGGGGGGTGTCCATGTCACAGTGAGGGGGAGGGGGGTGTGTCAGTGTCACAGTGAGGGGGAGGGGGTGTGTCAGAGTGTCACAGTGAGGGGTGGGGAGTGTCAGTGTTACAGTGAGGGGGAGGGGGTGTCAGAGTGTCACAGTGAGGGGGAGGGGTGTGTCAGTGTCACAGTGAGGGGGAGGGGTGTGTCAGTGTCACAGTGAGGGGTGGGTGTGTGTCAGTGTCACAGTGAGGGGGAGGGGGTGTCAGTGTCACAGTGAGGGGGAGGGGGTGTGTCAGAGTGTCACAGCGAGGGGGAGGGGTGTGTCAGTGTCACAGTGAGGGGTGGGGTTGTGTCAGTGTCACAGTGAGGGGATGGGGTGTGTCAGTGTCACAGTGAGGGGTGGGGGGTGTCAGTGTGTCACAGTGAGGGGGGGGGTGTCAGTGTCACATTGAGGGGAGGGGGGTGTCAGTGTCACAGTGAGGGGGAGGGGTGTGGTCAGTGTCACAGTGAGGGGTGGGGGGGTGTCAGTGTGTCACAGTGAGGGGGGGGTGTCAGTGTCACATTGTGGGGAGGGGGGTGTCAGTGTCACAGTGAGGGGTGGGGGGGTGTCAGTGTCACAGTGAGGGGGGAGGGGGGTGTCAGTGTCACAGTGAGGGGAGGGGTGTGTCAGAGTGTCACAGTGAGGGGGAGGGGTGTGTCAGTGTCACAGTGAGGGGATGGGGTGTGTCAGTGTCACAGTGAGGGGGGGGGGTGTCAGTGTCACAGTGAGGGGGTGGGGGGGGTGTCAGTGTCACATTGAGGGGAGGGGGGTGTCAGAGTGTCTCAGTGAGGGGTGGGGGTGTGTCAGTGTCACAGTGAGGGGGAGGGGGGTGTCAGTGTCACAGTGAGGGGTGGGGGGTGTCAGTGTCACAGTGAGGGGTGGGGGGTGTCAGTGTCACATTGAGGGGATGGGGTGTGTCAGTGTCACAGTGAGGGGTGGGGGGTGTGTCAGTGTCACAGTGTGGGGGAGGGGGTGTCAGTGTCACAGTGAGGGGTGGGGGTGTGTCAGTGTCACAGTGTGGGGGAGGGGGTGTCAGTGTCACAGTGAGGGTGGGGGTGTCAGTGTCACAGTGAGGGGTGGGGTGGTGTCAGTATCACAGTGAGGGGGAGGGGGTGTCAGTATCACAGTGAGGGGTGGGGGGTGTCAGTGTCACATTGAGGGGTGGGGGGTGTCAGTGTCACAGTGAGGGGTGGGGGGTGTCAGTGTCACAGTGAGGGGGAGGGGGTGTCAGTATCACAGTGAGGGGGTGGGGGGGTGTCAGTATCACAGTGAGGGGAGGGGTGTGTCAGTGTCACAGTGAGGGGTGAGGGGGGGTGTCAGAGTGTCACAGTGAGGGGAGGGGGGGGTGTCAGTATCACAGTGAGGGGAGGGGGTGTCAGTGTCACAGTGAGGGGTGAGGGGGGTGTCAGAGTGTCACAGTGAGGGGGAGGGGGGTGTGTCAGTGTCACAGTGAGGGGGAGGGGGGGTGTCAGTATCACAGTGAGGGGAGGGGGTGTCAGTGTCACAGTGAGGGGTGAGGGGGGGTGTCAGAGTGTCACAGTGAGGGGGAGGGGGGGGTGTCAGTGTCACAGTGAGGGGGAGGGGGGGTGTCAGTATCACAGTGAGGGGAGGGTGTGTCAGTATCACAGTGAGGGGGAGGGGTGTCAGTGTCACAGTGAGGGGTGGGGGTGTGTCAGAGTGTCACAGTGAGGGGGAGGGGGGTGTCAGTGTCACAGTGAGGGGTGAGGGGTGTGTCAGAGTGTCACAGTGAGGGGTGGGGGGTGTCAGTGTCACCGTGAGGGGGAGGGGTGTGTCAGTGTCACAGTGAGGGGAGGGGGGGTGTCAGTGTCACAGTGAGGGGGAGGGGTGTGTCAGTGTCACAGTGAGGGGTGGGGGGTGTGTCAGAGTGTCACAGTGAGGGGTGGGGGTGTGTCAGTGTCACAGTGAGGGGTGGGGGTGTGTCAGAGTGTCACAGTGAGGGGGAGGGGGTGTGTCAGTGTCACAGTGAGGGGTGGGGGTGTGTCAGAGTGTCACAGTGAGGGGAGGGGGTGTGTCAGTGTCACAGTGAGGGGTGAGGGGGGTGTCAGAGTGTCACAGTGAGGGGAGGGGGTGTGTCAGTGTCACAGTGAGGGGGAGGGGGGTGTCAGTGTCACAGTGAGGGGTGGGGGGGTGTCAGAGTATCACAGTGAGGGGAGGGGGTGTCAGAGTGTCACAGTGAGGGGTGAGGGGGGGTGTCAGAGTGTCACAGTGAGGGGAGGGGGGGGTGTCAGTGTCACAGTGAGGGGGAGGGGGGGTGTCAGTATCACAGTGAGGGGAGGGGGTGTCAGTGTCACAGTGAGGGGTGGGGGTGTCAGAGTGTCACAGTGAGCGGTGAGGGGTGTGTCAGAGTGTCACAGTGAGGGGAGGGGGTGTGTCAGTGTCACAGTGAGGGGTGGGGGGGTGTCAGTGTCACAGTGAGGGGGAGGGGTGTCAGTGTCACAGTGAGGGGTGGGGGGGTGTCAGTGTCACAGTGAGGGGGAGGGGTGTGTCAGTGTCACAGTGAGGGGTGGGGGGGGTGTCAGTATCACAGTGAGGGGTGGGGGGGGGTGTCAGTGTCACAGTGAGGGGTGAGGGGTGTGTCAGTGTCACAGTGAGGGGTGGGGGGGTGTCAGTATCACAGTGAGGGGTGGGGGTGTGTCAGTGTCACAGTGAGGGGGGAGGGGTGTGTCAGTGTCACAGTGAGGGGTGGGGGGGTGTATCAGTTTCACAGTGAGGGGGGAGGGGGGGTGTCAGTGTCACAGTGAGGGGCAGGGGTGTGTCAGTGTCACAGTGAGGGGGAGGGGGGTGTCAGAGTGTCACAGTGAGGGGGAGGGGGGTGTCAGTGTCACAGTGAGGGGTGGGGGGGTGTCAGCATCACAGTGAGGGGTGGGGGGTGTCAGTACCACAGTGAGGGGGAGGGGGTGGTCAGTGTCACAGTGAGGGGTGGGGGGTGTCAGTGTCACAGTGAGGGGGAGGGGGGTGTCAGAGTCACAGTGAGGGGGAGGGGTGTGTCAGTGTCACAGTGAGGGGTGAGGGGTTGTCAGAGTGTCACAGTGAGGGGTGGGGGGTGTCAGTGTCACAGTGAGGGGTGGGGGGTGTCAGTGTCACAGTGAGGGGGAGGGGGGTGTCAGTGTCACAGTGAGGGGTGGGGGGTGTCAGTGTCACAGTGAGGGGGAGGGGGGTGTCAGTGTCACAGTGAGGGGGTGGGGGAGTGTCAGTGTCACAGTGAGGGGTGGGGGGGGTGTCAGTGTCACAGTGAGGGGTGGGGGGTGTCAGTGTCACAGTGAGGGGGAGGGGGGTGTCAGTGTCACAGTGAGGGGGTGGGGGTTGTGTCAGTGTCACAGTGAGGGGGTGGGGGGTGTGTCAGTGTCACAGTGAGGGGGTGGGGGGGTGTCAGTGTCACAGTGAGGGGGTGGGGGTGTGTCAGTGTCACAGTGAGGGGGAGGGGGTGTCAGTGTCACAGTCAGGGGGAGGGGGTGTCAGTGTCACAGTGAGGGGAGGGGGGTGTCAGAGTGTCACAGTGAGGGGGTGGGGTGGTGTCAGTGTCACAGTGAGGGGTGGGGGGGTGTCAGTGTCACAGTGAGGGGTGGGGGTGTGTCAGCGTCACAGTGAGGGGTGGGGGGGTGTCAGTGTCACAGTGAGGGGTGGGGGGTGTCAGTGTCACAGTGAGGGTGGGGGGGTGTCAGAGTGTCACAGTGGGGGGGGTGTCAGTGTCACAGTGAGGGGTGGGTGTGTGTCAGTGTCACAGTGAGGGGTGGGGGGGGTGTCAGAGTGTCACGGTGAGGGGGGAGGGGTGTGTCAGAGTGTCACAGTGAGGGGTGGGGGTGTCAGTGTCACAGTGAGGGGTGGGGGGTGTGGTCAGTGTCACAGTGAGGGGGAGGGGGTGTCAGTGTCACAGTGAGGGGAGGGGGGGTGTCAGAGTGTCACAGTGAGGGGGAGGGGGGGTGTCAGTGTCACAATGAGGGGTGGGGGGAGTGTCAGTGTCACAGTGAGGGGTGAGGGGGGTGTCAGTGTCACAGTGAGGGTGAGGGGGGTGTCAGTGTCACAGTGAGGGGTGAGGGGGTGTCAGTGTCACAGTGAGGGGGAGGGGGGTGTCAGAGTGTCACAGTGAGGGGGAGGGGGGGGTGTCAGTGTCACAGTGAGGGGTGGGGGGGTGTCAGTGTCACAGTGAGGGGTGAGGGGGGGTGTCAGTGTCACAGTGAGGGTGAGGGGGGTGTCAGTGTCACAGTGAGGGGTGAGGGGGGTGTCAGTGTCACAGTGAGGGGGGGGTGTCAGTGTCACAGTGAGGGGAGGGGGTTGTCAGAGTGTCACAGTGAGGGGGAGGGGGGGTGTCAGTGTCACAGTGAGGGGGGGGTGTCAGTGTCACAGTGAGGGGTGGGGGGTGTCAGAGTGTCACAGTGAGGGGGAGGGGGGGGTGTCAGTGTCACAGTGAGGGGTGGGGGGTGTGTCAGTGTCACAGTGAGGGGAGGGGGTGTCAGTGTCACAGTGAGGGGGAGGGGAGTGTCAGTGTCACCGTGAGGGGGAGGGGGGTGTCAGTGTCACAGTGAGGGGGAGGGGGTGTCAGTGTCACAGTGAGGGGTGAGGGGGGGTGTCAGTGTCACAGTGAGGGGTGGGGGGGTGTCAGTGTCACAGTGAGGGGTTGTGGGTGTCAGTGTCACAGTGAGGGGTGGGGTGTGTCAGTGTCACAGTGAGGGGGAGGGGAGTGTCAGTGTCACAGTGAGGGGGAGGGGTGTGTGTCAGTGTCACAGTGAGGGGAGGGGGTGTCAGTGTCACAGTGAGGGGAGGGGGTGTCAGAGTGTCACAGTGATGGGGGGGTGTCAGTGTCTCAGTGAGAGGTGGGGTGTATCAGAGTCACAGTGAGGGGGAGGGGTGTCAGTGTCACAGTGAGGGGTGGGGGGGTGTCAGTGTCACAGTGAGGGGTGGGGGGTGTCAGTGTCACAGTGAGGGGGAGGGGTGTGTCAGTGTCACAGTGAGGGGAGGGGGGTGTCAGTGTCTCAGTGAGAGGTGGGGTGTATCAGAGTGTCACAGTGAGGGGGTGGGGGGTGTCAGTGTCACAGTGAGGGGTGGGGGGGTGTCAGTGTCACAGTGAGGGGGAGGGGTGTGTCAGTGTCACAGTGAGGGGAGGGGGGTGTCAGTGTCACAGTGAGGGGGTGGGGGGTGTCAGTGTCACAGTGAGGGGGAGGGGGGTGTGTCAGTGTCACAGTGATGGGTGAGGGGTGTGTCAGTGTCATAGTGAGGGGGAGGGGGTGTCAGTGTCACGGTGAGGGGGGGTGTCAGTGTCACAGTGAGGGGTGGGGGGGTGTCAGTATCACAGTGAGGGGAGGGGGTGTCCGTGTCACAGTGAGGGGAGGGGGGTGTCAGAGTGTCACAGTGAGGGGGGGGTGTCAGTGTCACAGTGAGGGGTGGGGGGGTGTCAGTGTCACAGTGAGGGGGTGGGGGGGTGTCAGTGTGTCACAGTGAGGGGAGGGGTGTGTCAGTGTCACAGTGAGGGGGAGGGGGGTGTCAGAGTGTCACAGTGAGGGGTGGGGTGTGTCAGTCTCACAGTGAGGGGTGGGGGGTGTCAGTGTCACAGTGAGGGGTGGGGTGTGTCAGTGTCACAGTGAGGGGGAGGGGGGTGTCAGTGTCATAGTGAGGGGGAGGGGTGTGTCAGTGTCACAGTGAGGGGTGGGTGTGTGTCAGTGTCACAGTGAGGGGTGGGGGGTGTCAGAGTGTCACAGTGAGAGGTGGGGGGTGTCAGTGTCACAGTGAGAGGTGGGGGTGTCAATGTCACAGTGAGGGGGTGTGGTGTGTCAGTGTCACAGTGAGGGGTGGGGGTGTCAGTGTCACAGTGAGGGGTGGGGTGTGTCAGAGTGTCACAGTGAGAGGTGGGGTGTCTCAGTGTCACAGTGAGAGGTGGGGGGTGTCAGTGTCACAGTGAGGGGTGTGTGTGTGTCAGTGTCACAGTGAGGGGTGGGGGGTGTCAGTGTCACAGTGAGGGGTGGGGTGTGTCAGAGTGTCACAGTGAGAGGTGGGGTGTCTCAGTGTCACAGTGAGAGGTGGGGGGTGTCAGTGTCACAGTGAGGGGTGGGGGGTGTCAGTGTCACAGTGAGGGGGAGGGGGTGTGTCAGTGTCACAGTGAGGGGGATGGGTGTGTCAGAGTGTCACAGTGAGGGGGAGGGGGGGTGTCAGTGTCACAGTGAGGGGGAGGGGGTGTCAGAGTATCACAGTGAGGGGGATGGGTGTCAGAGTATCACAGTGAGGGGGTGAGGGGTTTCAGTGTCACAGTGAGGGGTGGGGGGGTGTCAGAGTGTCACAGTGAGGGGGTGAGGGGTGTCAGTGTCACAGTGAGGGGTGGGGGGGTGTCAGAGTGTCACAGTGAGGGGTGGGGTGTGTAGGTGTCACAGTGAGGGGGAGGGGGGTGTCAGTGTCACAGTGAGGGGGGAGGGGGGATGTCAGTGTCACAGTGAGGGGATGGGGTGTGTCAGAGTGTCACAGTGAGGGGGAGGGGGGTGTCAGAGTGTCACAGTGAGGGGGAGGGGGGTGTCAGTGTCACAGTGAGGGGTGGGGGTGTGTCAGTGTCACAGTGAGGGGGGAGGGGGATGTCAGTGTCACAGTGAGGGGGATGGGTGTGTCAGAGTGTCACAGTGAGGGGGAGGGGGGTGTCAGAGTGTCACAGTGAGGGGGAGGGGGGGTGTCAGTGTCACAGTGAGGGGTGGGGGGGTGTCAGTGTCACAGTGAGGGGGTGGGGGGGTGTCAGTGTCACAGTGAGGGGGAGGGGGGTGTCAGTGTCACAGTGAGGGGTGAGGGGGGTGTCAGTGTCACAGTGAGGGGGAGGGGGGGTGTCAGTGTCACAGTGAGGGGGGAGGGGGGTGTCAGTTTCACAGTGAGGGGGAGGGGTGTGTCAGTGTCACAGTGAGGGGGAGGGGGTGTCAGTGTCACAGTGAGGGGGTGGGGGGTGTCAGTTTCACAATGAGGGGAGGGGGGTGTCAGTGTCACAGTGAGGGGTGGGGGGGTGTCAGTGTCACAGTGAGGGGGAGGGGTGTGTCAGTGTCACAGTGAGGGGGAGGGGGGTGTCCGTGTCACAGTGAGGGGTGGGGGGGTGTCAGAGTGTCACAGTGAGGGGGGGGTGTCAGTGTCACAGTGAGGGGGAGGGGTGTGTCAGTGTCACAGTGAGGGGTGGGGGTGTGTCAGTGTCACAGTGAGGGGTGGGGGGTGTCCGTGTCACAGTGGGGGGGGGCGTGTCAGTGTCACAGTGAGGGGGAGGGGTGTGTCAGTGTCACAGTGAGGGGTGGGGGGTGTGTCAGTGTCACAGTGAGGGGTGGGGGGTGTCCGTGTCACAGTGAGGGGTGGGGGGGGTGTCAGAGTGTCACAGTGAGGGGGGGGTGTCAGTGTCACAGTGAGGGGGTGGGGGTGTGTCAGTGTCACAGTGAGGGGGAGGGGGTGTCAGTGTCACAGTGAGGGGTGGGGGGTGTCAGTGTCACAGTGAGGGGTGGGGGGGTGTCATTGTCACAGTGAGGGGGGGTGTCAGAGTGTCACAGTGATGGGGGGGTGTCAGTGTCACAGTGAGGGGGTGGGGGGTGTGTCAGCGTCACAGAGAGGGGGAGGGGTGTGTCAGTGTCACAGTGAGGGGGAGGGGTGTGTCAGTGTCACAGTGAGGGGGAGGGGGGATGTCAGTGTCACAGTGAGGGGTGGGGGGTGTCAGTGTCACAGTGATGGGGAGGGGGGGTGTCAGTGTCACAGTGAGGGGGAGGGGGGGTGTCAGTGTCACAGTGAGGGGTGAGGGGGGTGTCAGTGTGTCACAGTGAGGGGAGGGGGTGTCAGTGTCACAGTGAGGGGGATGGGTGTGTCAGTGTCACAGTGAGGGGGAGGGGTGTCAGTGTCACAGTGAGGGGTGGGGGTGTGTCAGTGTCACAGTGAGGGGGAGGGGTGTGTCAGTGACACAGTGAGGGGGAGGGGGTGTCAGTGTCACAGTGAGGGGAGGGGGTGTCAGTGTCACAGTGAGGGGTGGGGGTGTCAGTGTCACAGTGAGGGGTGGGGGTGTGTCAGTGTCACAGTGAGGGGGAGGGGTGTGTCAGTGACACAGTGAGGGGGAGGGGGTGTCAGTGTCACAGTGAGGGGTGGGGGTGTGTCAGTGTCACAGTGAGGGGGAGGGGGATGTCAGTGTCACAGTGAGGGGGAGGGGGTGTGTCAGTGTCACAGTGAGGGGTGGGGGTGTCAGAGTGTCACAGTGAGGGGTGGGTGTGTGTCAGAGTGTCACAGTGAGGGGTGGGGTGTGTCAGTGTCACAGTGAGGGGTGAGGGGGGTGTCAGAGTGTCACAGTGAGGGGTGGGGTGTGTCAGTGTCACAGTGAGGGGTGGGGGGTGTCCGTGTCACAGTGAGGGGTGGGGGGGGTGTCAGAGTGTCACAGTGAGGGGGGGGTGTCAGTGTCACAGTGAGGGGGTGGGGGTGTGTCAGTGTCACAGTGAGGGGGAGGGGGTGTCAGTGTCACAGTGAGGGGTGGGGGGTGTCAGTGTCACAGTGAGGGGTGGGGGGGTGTCAGTGTCACAGTGAGGGGGGGTGTCAGAGTGTCACAGTGATGGGGGGGTGTCAGTGTCACAGTGAGGGGGAGGGGTGTGTCAGTGTCACAGTGAGGGGGAGGGGGGTGTGTCAGAGTGTCACAGTGAGGGGGTGGGGGGGTGTCAGTGTCACAGTGAGGGGGAGGGGTGTGTCAGTGTCACAGTGAGGGTTGGGGGGGTGTCAGAGTGTCACAGTGAGGGGTGTGTCAGTGTCACAGTGTGGGGGTGGGGGGGTGTCAGAGTGTCACAGTGAGGGGGAGGGGGGGTGTCAGTGTCACAGTGAGGGGGAGGGGTGTGTCAGTGTCACAGTGAGGGGAGGGGGGTGTCAGTGTCACGGTGAGGGGGAGGGGGTGTCAGTGTCACAGTGAGGGGTGGGGGGGAGTGTCAGTGTCACAGTGAGGGGAGGGGGGGTGTCAGTGTCACAGTGAGGGGTGGGGGGAGTGTCAGTGTCACAGTGAGGGGAGGGGGGGTGTCAGTGTCACAGTGAGGGGGACGGGGTGTCAGTGTCACGGTGAGGGTGGGGGGGTGTCCGTGTCACAGTGAGGGGTGGGGGGGTGTCAGTGTCACAGTGAGGGGTGGGGGGTGTCAGTGTCACAGTGAGGGGTGGGGGGGTGTCAGAGTGTCACAGTGAGGGGAGGGGGGGTGTCAGTGTCACAGTGAGGGGGAGGGGGTGTCAGTGTCACATTGAGGGGAGGGGGGTGTCAGTGTCACAGTGAGGGGGAGGGGGTGTCAGTGTCACAGTGAGGGGTGGGGGGGTGTCAGAGTGTCACAGTGAGGGGTGGGGGGTGTCAGTGTCACAGTGAGGGGGTGGGGGGTGTCAGTGTCACAGTGAGGGGTGGGGGTGTGTAGGTGTCACAGTGAGGGGTGAGGGGGGTGTCAGTGTCACAGTGAGTGGGAGGGGTGTGTATCAGTTTCACAGTGAGGGGGAGGGGTGTCAGTGTCACAGTGAGGGGAGGGGGGGTGTCAGAGTGTCACAGTGAGGGGTGGGGGTGTGTCAGTGTCACAGTGAGGGGTGGGGGGGGTGTCAGAGTGTCACAGTGAGGGGGTGGGGGGGTGTCAGTGTCACAGTGAGGGGGAGGGGGGTGTCAGTGTCACAGTGAGGGGGAGGGGGTGTCAGTGTCACAGTGAGGGGTGGGGGGTGTCAGTGTCACAGTGAGGGGGAGGGGGTGTCAGTGTCACAGTGAGGGGTGGGGGTGTGTAGGTGTCACAGTGAGGGGTGAGGGGGGTGTCAGTGTCACAGTGAGGGGGAGGGGTGTGTCAGTGTCACAGTGAGGGGGAGGGGGGTGTCAGTGTCACAGTGAGGGGGAGGGGGGTGTCAGTGTCACAGTGAGGGGGGAGGGGGGGTGTCAGTGTCACAGTGAGGGGTGGGGGTGTGTCAGTGTCACAGTGAGGGGTGAGGGGTGTCAGTGTCACAGTGAGGGGGAGGGGTGTGTCAGTGTCACAGTGAGGGGGAGGGGGTGTCAGTGTCACAGTGAGGGGAGGGGGGTGTCAGTGTCACAGTGAGGGGGAGGGGTGTGTATCAGTTTCACAGTGAGGGGGAGGTGGGGTGTCAGTGTCACAGTGAGGGGTGGGGGGTGTCAGTGTCACAGTGAGGGTGAGGGGTGTGTCAGTGTCACAGTGAGGGGGAGGGGGTGTCAGTGTCACAGTGAGGGGTGGGGGTGTGTAGGTGTCACAGTGAGGGGGAGGGGTGTGTATCAGTTTCACAGTGAGGGGGAGGGGGTGTCAGTGTCACAGTGAGGGGGAGGGGTGTGTCAGTGTCACAGTGAGGGGGGGAGGGGTGTGTCAGTTTCACAGTGAGGGGGAGGGGGGTGTCAGTGTCACAGTGAGGGGTGGGGGTGTGTCAGTGTCACAGTCAGGGGGAGGGGTGTGTCAGTGTCACAGTGAGGGGGAGGGGGGGTGTCAGTGTCACAGTGAGGGGGAGGGGGGTGTCAGTGTCACAGTGAGGGGGAGAGGGGTGTCAGTGTCACAGTGAGGGGGAGGGGGGTGTCAGTGTCACAGTGAGGGGTGGGGGTGTGTCAGTGTCACAGTGAGTGGGAGGGGTGTGTATCAGTTTCACAGTGAGGGGGAGGGGTGTGTCAGTGTCACAGTGAGTGGGAGGGGTGTGTATCAGTTTCACAGTGAGGGGTGGGGGTGTGTCAGTGTCACAGTGAGGGGGAGGGGGGGTGTCAGTGTCACAGTGAGGGGGAGGGGTGTGTCAGTGTCACAGTGAGGGGGAGGGGTGTGTATCAGTTTCACAGTGAGGGGGAGGGGTGTCAGTGTCACAGTGAGGGGGAGGGGGTGTCAGTGTCACAGTGAGGGGTGAGGGGTGTGTCAGTGTCACAGTGAGGGGGAGGGGGGTGTCAGTGTCACAGTGAGGGGGAGGGGGGGTGTCAGTGTCACAGTGAGGGGGAGGGGTGTCAGTGTCACAGTGAGGGGGAGGGGTGTGTCAGTGTCACAGTGAGGGGTGGGGGGTTTCAGAGTGTCACAGTGAGGGGGAGGGGTGTGTCAGTGTCACAGTGAGGGGTGGGGGGTGTCAGTGTCACAGTGATGGGGAGGGGGTGTGTCAGTGTCACAGTGATGGGGAGGGGGGTGTCAGTGTCACAGTGATGGGGAGGGGGTGTGTCAGTGTCACAGTGAGGGGTGGGGGGTGTCAGTGTCACAGTGATGGGGAGGGGTGTCAGTGTCACAGTGAGGGGGAGGGGTGTGTCAGTGTCACATTGAGGGGGAGGGGTGTGTATCAGTTTCACAGTGAGGGGGAGGGGTGTCAGTGTCACAGTGAGGGGGAGGGGTGTGTCAGTGTCACATTGAGGGGGAGGGGTGTGTATCAGTTTCACAGTGAGGGGGAGGGGTGTCAGTGTCACAGTGAGGGGGAGGGGTGTGTCAGTGTCACATTGAGGGGGAGGGGTGTGTATCAGTTTCACAGTGAGGGGGAGGGGTGTCAGTGTCACAGTGAGGGGGAGGGGTGTGTCAGTGTCACAGTGAGGGGTGGGGGGTTTCAGAGTGTCACAGTGAGGGGGAGGGGTGTGTCAGTGTCACAGTGAGGGGTGGGGGGTGTCAGTGTCACAGTGATGGGGAGGGGGTGTGTCAGTGTCACAGTGAGGGGTGGGGGGTGTCAGTGTCACAGTGATGGGGAGGGGGGGTGTCAGTGTCACAGTGAGGGGTGAGGGGGTGTGTCAGTGTCACAGTGAGGGGGAGGGGGTGTCAGAGTGTCACAGTGAGGGGTGAGGGGTGTGTCAGTGTCACAGTGAGGGGTGAGGGGGTGTCAGTGTCACAGTGAGGGGGGGGGTGTGTCAGAGTGTCACAGTGAGGGGTGAGGGGTGTGTCAGTGTCACAGTGAGGGGGAGGGGGTGTCAGAGTGTCACAGTGAGGGGGGGGGTGTCAGTGTCACAGTGAGGGGGAGGGGGTGAGTCAGAGTGTCACAGTGAGGGGTGGGGGGGTGTCAGTGTCACGGTGAGGGGGAGGGGGGGTGTCAGTGTCACAGTGAGGGGGAGGGGTGTCAGTGTCACAGTGAGGGGTGGGGGGTGTGTCAGTGTCACAGTGAGGGGTGGGGGGGTGTCAGTGTCACAGTGATGGGGAGGGGGGGTGTCAGTGTCACAGTGAGGGGGAGGGGGTGTCTGTGTCACAGTGAGGGGTGAGGGGGGTGTCAGTGTCACAGTGAGGGGGAGGGGGTGTCTGTGTCACAGTGAGGGGGAGGGGGGGTGTCAGTGTCACAGTGAGGGGAGGGGGTATCTGTGTCACAGTGAGGGGTGAGGGGGGTGTCAGTGTCACAGTGAGGGGGAGGGGGTGTCTGTGTCACAGTGAGGGGTGAGGGGGGTGTCAGTGTCACAGTGAGGGGGAGGGGGTGTCTGTGTCACAGTGAGGGGGAGGGGGGTGTCAGTGTCACAGTGAGGGGGAGGGGTGTGTCAGAGTGTCACAGTGATGGGTGGGGGGTGTGTCAGTGTCACAGTGAGGGGTGGGGGGGGTGTCAGTGTCACAGTGATGGGGAGGGGGGGGTGTCAGTGTCACAGTGAGGGGGAGGGGGGTGTCTGTGTCACAGTGAGGGGTGAGGGGGGTGTCAGTGTCACAGTGAGGGGGAGGGGGTGTGTCAGTGTCACAGTGAGGGGGAGGGGGGTGTCAGTGTCACAGTGAGGGGTGGGGGGGGTGTCAGTGTCACAGTGAGGGGGGAGGGGGGGGTGTCAGTGTCACAGTGAGGGGTGGGGGAGTGTCAGTGTCACAGTGAGGGGAGGGGATGTCAGTGTCACAGTGAGGGGTGAGGGGGGTGTCAGTGTCACAGTGAGGGGGAGGGGGGTGTCAGTGTCACAGTGAGGGGTGAGGGGGGTGTCAGTGTCACAGTGAGGGTGGGGGGGTGTCAGTGTCACAGTGAGGGGGAGGGGGGTGTCAGTGTCACAGTGAGGGGTGAGGGGGGTGTCAGTGTCACAGTTAGGGGTGGGGGGTGTCAGTGTCACAGTGAGGGTGGGGGGGTGTCAGTGTCACAGTGAGGGGGTGTGTCAGTGTCACAGTGAGGGGTGGGGTGGTGTCAGAGTGTCACAGTGAGGGGTGGGGGGTGTCAGAGTGTCACAGTGAGGGGTGGGGGGGTGTCAGAGTGTCACAGTGAGGGGTGGGGGTGTGTCAGTGTCACAGTGAGGGGGAGGGGGGTGTCAGTGTCACAGTGAGGGGTGGGGGGTGTCAGTGTCACAGTGAGGGGGTGTGTCAGTGTCACAGTGAGGGGTGGGGTGGTGTCAGTGTCACAGAGAGGGGTGGGGGGTGTCAGTGTCACAGTGAGGGTGGGGGGTGTCAGTGTCACAGTGAGGGTGGGGGGGTGTCAGTGTCACAGTGAGGGGGTGTGTCAGTGTCACAGTGAGGGGGGAGGGGGGTGTCAGTGTCACAGTGAGGGGTGGGGGGTGTCAGTGTCACAGTGAGGGGGTGTGTCAGTGTCACAGTGAGGGGTGGGGTGGTGTCAGTGTCACAGAGAGGGGTGGGGGGGTGTCAGTGTCACAGTGAGGGGGTGGGGGGTGTCAGTGTCACAGTGAGGGGGAGGGGGGTGTCAGTGTCACAGTGAGGGGTGGGGGGGTGTCAGAGTGTCACAGTGAGGGGTGGGGGGGTGTCAGAGTGTCACAGTGAGGGGTGGGGGGTGTCAGTGTCACAGTGAGGGGGAGGGGGGTGTCAGTGTCACAGTGAGGGGTGGGGGGTGTCAGTGTCACAGTGAGGGGGAGGGGGGGTGTCAGTGTCACAGTGAGGGGGAGGGGGTGTCAGTGTCACAGTGAGGGGTGGGGGGGTGTCAGAGTGTCACAGTGAGGGGTGGGGGGTGTCAGAGTGTCACAGTGAGGGGTGGGGGGTGTCAGTGTCACAGTGAGGGGTGGGGGGTGTCAGTGTCACAGTGAGGGGGTGTGTCAGTGTCACAGTGAGGGGTGGGGTGGTGTCAGTGTCACAGAGAGGGGTGGGGGGTGTCAGTGTCACAGTGAGGGTGGGGGGGTGTCAGTGTCACAGTGAGGGTGGGGGGTGTCAGTGTCACAGTGAGGGTGGGGGGGTGTCAGTGTCACAGTGAGAGGTGGGGTGTGTCAGCGTCACAGTGAGGGGGAGGGGGGTGTCTGTGTCACAGTGAGGGGGAGGGGGGGTGTCAGTGTCACAGTGAGGGGTGGGGGGTGTCAGTGTCACAGTGAGGGGGAGGGGGTGTGTCAGAGTGTCACAGTGAGGGGGAGGGGGTGTCAGTGTCACAGTGAGGGTGGGGGGTGTCAGTGTCACAGTGAGGGGGGAGGGGGGGTGTCAGAGTGTCACAGTGAGGGGTGGGGGGGTGTCAGTGTCACAGTGAGGGGTGGGGGGGGTGTCAGTGTCACAGTGAGGGGGTGGGGGGGGTGTCAGTGTCACAGTGAGAGGGAGGGGGTGTCAGTGTCACAGTGAGGGGTGGGGGGGTGTCAGAGTGTCACAGTGAGGGGTGGGGGGGTGTCAGTGTCACAGTGAGAGGGAGGGGGTGTCAGTGTCACAGTGAGGGGGAGGGGGGTGTGTCAGTGTCACAGTGAGGGGTGGGGGGGTGTCAGTGTCACAGTGAGGGGTGGGGGGGTGTCAGTGTCACAGTGAGGGTGAGGGGGGTGTCAGTGTCACAGTGAGGGGAGGGGGTGTGTCAGAGTGTCACAGTGAGGGGTGGGGGGTGTCAGTGTCACAGTGAGGGGGAGGGGGGTGTCAGTGTCACAGTGAGGGGGAGGGGGTGTCTGTGTCACAGTGAGGGGGAGGGGGGGTGTCAGTGTCACAGTGAGGGGGAGGGGGGTGTCTGTGTCACAGTGAGGGGTGAGGGGGGTGTCAGTGTCACAGTGAGGGGGAGGGGGGTGTCAGTGTCACAGTGAGGGGTGGGGGGGTGTCAGAGTGTCACAGTGAGGGGTGGGGGGGTGTCAGAGTGTCACAGTGAGGGGTGGGGGGTGTCAGTGTCACAGTGAGGGGGAGGGGGGTGTCAGTGTCACAGTGAGGGGGAGGGGGTGTCTGTGTCACAGTGAGGGGGAGGGGGGGTGTCAGTGTCACAGTGAGGGGGAGGGGGTGTCTGTGTCACAGTGAGGGGGAGGGGGGGTGTCAGTGTCACAGTGAGGGGGAGGGGGTGTCTGTGTCACAGTGAGGGGGAGGGGGGTGTCAGAGTGTCACAGTGAGGGGTGGGGGGTGTCAGAGTGTCACAGTGAGGGGGAGGGGGTGTCTGTGTCACAGTGAGGGGTGGGGGGTGTCAGTGTCACAGTGAGGGGTGGGTGTGTGTCAGTGTCACAGTGAGGGGTGGGGGGTGTCAGTGTCACAGTGAGGGGGAGGGGGGGTGTCAGTGTCACAGTGAGGGGTGGGGGGGTGTCAGTGTCACAGTGAGGGGGAGGGGGGTGTCAGTGTCACAGTGAGGGGGAGGGGGGTGTCTGTGTCACAGTGAGGGGGAGGGGGGGTGTCAGTGTCACAGTGAGGGGGAGGGGGGGTGTCAGAGTGTCACAGTGAGGGGTGGGGGGGTGTCAGTGTCACAGTGAGGGGGAGGGGGGTGTCAGTGTCACAGTGAGGGGGAGGGGGTGTCTGTGTCACAGTGAGGGGGAGGGGGGGTGTCAGTGTCACAGTGAGGGGGTGGGGGGGTGTCAGAGTGTCACAGTGAGGGGTGGGGGGGTGTCAGTGTCACAGTGAGGGGGAGGGGGGTGTCAGTGTCACAGTGAGGGGGAGGGGTGTGTCTGTGTCACAGTGAGGGGGAGGGGGGGTGTCAGTGTCACAGTGAGGGGTGGGGGGTGTCTGTGTCACAGTGAGGGGGAGGGGGGTGTCAGTGTCACAGTGAGGGGGAGGGGGGTGTCAGTGTCACAGTGAGGGGGGAGGGGTGTGTCAGTGTCACAGTGAGGGGTGGGGGGTGTCTGTGTCACAGTGAGGGGGAGGGGGTGTCTGTGTCACAGTGAGGGGGAGGGGGGGTGTCAGTGTCACAGTGAGGGGGAGGGGGTGTCTGTGTCACAGTGAGGGGTGAGGGGGGTGTCAGTGTCACAGTGAGGGGGAGGGGGGTGTCAGTGTCACAGTGAGGGGTGGGGGGGTGTCAGAGTGTCACAGTGAGGGGTGGGGGGGTGTCAGAGTGTCACAGTGAGGGGTGGGGGGTGTCAGTGTCACAGTGAGGGGTGAGGGGGTGTCAGTGTGTCACAGTGAGGGGTGGGGGGGGTGTCAGTGTCACGGTGAGAGGGAGGGGGTGTGTCAGTGTCACAGTGAGGGGGAGGGGGTGTCAGTGTCACAGTGAGGGGTGGGGGGGTGTCAGTGTCACAGTGAGGGGGAGGGGGGTGTCAGTGTCACAGTGAGGGGGAGGGGGGGTGTCAGTGTCACAGTGAGGGGTGGGGGGGTGTCAGTGTCACAGTGAGGGGGAGGGGTGTCAGTGTCACAGTGAGGGGGAGGGGTGTGTGTCAGTGTCACAGTGAGGGGGAGGGGTGTCAGTGTCACAGTGAGGGGTGGGGGGGTGTCAGTGTCACAGTGAGGGGGAGGGGTGTGTCAGTGTCACAGTGAGGGGGAGGGGGGGTGTCAGTGTCACAGTGAGGGGTGGGGGGGTGTCAGTGTCACAGTGAGGGGGAGGGGTGTCAGTGTCACAGTGAGGGGGAGGGGGGGTGTCAGTGTCACAGTGAGGGGGGAGGGGTGTCAGTGTCACGGTGAGAGGGAGGGGGTGTGTCAGTGTCACAGTGAGGGGGAGGGGGGTGTCAGTGTCACAGTGAGGGGTGGGGGGGGTGTCAGTGTCACAGTGAGGGGGAGGGGTGTGTCAGTGTCACAGTGAGGGGTGGGGGGGTGTCAGTGTCACAGTGAGGGGGAGGGGTGTGTCAGTGTCACAGTGAGGGGGAGGGGGTGTGTCAGTATCACAGTGAGGGGTGGGGGGTGTCAGAGTGTCACAGTGAGGGGGAGGGGGTGTCAGTGTCACAGTGAGGGGTGGGGGGGGTGTCAGTGTCACAGTGAGGGGGAGGGGTGTGTCAGTGTCACAGTGAGGGGTGGGGGGGGTGTCAGTGTCACAGTGAGGGGGAGGGGTGTGTCAGTGTCACAGTGAGGGGTGGGGGGGTGTCAGTATCACAGTGAGGGGTGGGGGTGTGTCAGTGTCACAGTGAGGGGGAGGGGGGGTGTCAGTGTGTCACAGTGAGGGGAGGGGGATGTCAGTGTCACAGTGAGGGGGGTGTCAGAGTCACAGTGAGGGGGGGTGTCAGTGTGTTCACAGTGAGGGGGGATGTCAGTGTCACAGTGAGGGGGGGTGTCAGTGTGTCACAGTGAGGGGGAGGGGGTGTCAGTGTCACAGTGAGGGGTGAGGGGGGTGTCAGTGTCACAGTGAGGGGGAGGGGTGTCAGTGTCACGGTGAGAGGGAGGGGGTGTGTCAGTGTCACAGTGAGGGGGAGGGGGTGTCAGTGTGTCACAGTGAGGGGGGAGGGGGGGTGTCAGTGTCACAGTGAGGGGTGGGGGGGTGTCAGTGTCACAGTGAGGGGTGGGGGGGTGTCAGTGTCACAGTGAGGGGAGGGGTATGTGTCAGTGTCACAGTGAGGGGTGGGGGTGTGTCAGAGTGTCACAGTGAGGGGGAGGGGGTGTCAGTGTCACAGTGAGGGGAGGGGGGGTGTCAGAGTGTCACAGTGAGGGGGTGGGGGGGTGTCAGTGTCACAGTGAGGGGTGAGGGGTGTGTCAGTGTCACAGTGAGGGGGTGGGGGGGTGTCAGTGTCACAGTGAGGGGTGAGGGGGTGTCAGTGTGTCACAGTGAGGGGTGGGGGGGTGTCAGTGTCACAGTGAGGGGGAGGGGGGTGTCAGTGTCACAGTGAGGGGGAGGGGTGTGTCAGAGTGTCACAGTGAGGGGTGGGGAGTGTCAGTGTCACAGTGAGGGGGAGGTGTGTGTCAGAGTCACGGTGAGGGGTGGGGGGAGTGTCAGTGTCACAGTGAGGGGGTGGGGGGTTGTCAGTCTCACACTGAGGGGGAGGGGGTGTCAGTGTCACAGTGAGGGGTGGGGGTGTGTCAGTGTCACAGTGAGGGGGTGGGGGGTGTCAGTGTCACAGTGAGGGGTGGGGGAGTGTCAGTGTCACAGTGAGGGGGAGGGGGTGTCAGTTTCACAGTGAGGGGGTGGGGGGGTGTCAGTGTCACAGTGAGGGGGAGGGGTGTGTCAGTGTCACAGTGAGGGGTGAGGGGGGTGTCAGTGTGTCACAGTGAGGGGGGAGGGTGTGTCAGTGTCACAGTGAGGGGTGGGGGTGTCAGTGTCACAGTGAGGGGTGGGGGGGTGTCAGTGTCACAGTGAGAGGGAGGGGGTGTGTCAGAGTGTCACAGTGAGGGGGGAGGGGGGTGTCAGTGTCACAGTGAGGGGGAGGGGGGTGTCAGTGTCACAATGAGGGGGAGGGGGGAGTGTCATTGTCACAGTGAGGGGGAGGGGTGTGTCAGTGTCACAGTGAGGGGTGGGGGAGTGTCAGTGTCACAGTGTGGGGTGGGTTGTGTCAGTGTCACAGTGAGGGGGTGTGTCAGTGTCACAGTGAGGGGTGGGGGGTGTGTCGGTGTCACAGTGAGTGGGAGGGGTGTCAGTGTCACAGTGTGGGGTGGGTTGTGTCAGTGTCACAGTGAGGGGGTGTGTCAGTGTCACAGTGAGGGGTGGGGTGTGTGTCGGTGTCACAGTGAGTGGGAGGGGTGCGTCAGCGTCACAGTGAGGGGGAGGGGTGTGTCAGAGTGTCACAGTGAGGGGAGGGGTGTGTCAGTGTCACAGTGAGGGGGTGTGTCAGTGTCACAGTGAGGGGTGGGGTGGTGTCAGTGTCACAGTGAGGGTGGGGGAGTGTCAGTGTCACAGTGAGGGGAGGGGGTGTGTCAGTGTCACAGTGAAGGGGAGGGGTGTGTCAGTGTCACAGTGAGGGGTGGGGTGGTGTCAGTTTCACAGTGAGGGGTGGGGGGGTGTCAGTGTCACAGTGAGGGGTGGGGAGATGTCAGTGTCACAGTGAGGGGGAGGGGTGTGTCAGTGTCACAGTGAGGGGAGGGGGGTGTCAGAGTGTCACAGTGAGGGGTGGGGGGTGTCAGTGTCACAGTGAGGGGGAGGGGTGTGTCAGTGTCACAGTGAAGGGGAGGGGGTGTGTCAGTGTCACAGTGAGGGGGAGGGGTGTGTCAGTGTCACAGTGAGGGGTGAGGGGGTGTCAGAGTGTCACAGTTTGGGGTGGGGTGTGTCAGTGTCACAGTGAGGGGTGGGGGTGTGTAGGTGTCACAGTGAGGGGTGGGGGAGTGTCAGTGTCACAGTGAGGGGTGGGGGGTGTGTCAGTGTCACAGTGAGGGGTGAGGGGGTGTCAGAGTGTCACAGTGAGGGGTGGGGGGTGTCAGTGTCACAGTGAGGGGTGGGGGTGTGTAGGTGTCACAGTGAGGGGTGGGGGAGTGTCAGTGTCACAGTGAGGGGGAGGGGGTGTGTGTCAGTGTCACAGTGAGGGGGAGGGGGTGTGTCAGTGTCACAGTGAGGGGTGGGGGTGTGTGTCAGTGTCACAGTGAGGGCGAGGGGGGTGTCAGTGTCACAGTGAGGGGTGAGGGGGTTGTCAGTGTCACAGTGAGGGGTGAGGGGGTTGTCAGTGTCACAGTGAGGGGTGGGGGGGTGTCAGTGTCACAGTGAGGGGGAGGGGGTGTCAGAGTGTCACAGTGAGGGGGGGTGTCAGTGTCACAGTGAGGGGGAGGGGTGTGTCAGTGTCACAGTGAGGGGGAGGGGTGTGTCAGTGTCACAGTGAGGGTGTACCAGAGTGTTACTGTGAGCATGGTACAACTTATCAAATTGAAGTAATTGTAGTGAGTTTGTGGAACGTTCCTGAGGTTTCTGGGAGGGACTTGGGATTTACCTGCTGGTGGATTTTGATACCCATTATTGCAGTTTATGGGTATGGAGTGCACGCGTCTGTGTTTGGGTATGGAGTGTGTATCTGTGGGTATGGAGTACGCGTGTCTGTATTTGTGTAAGGAGTGCTCGCATCTGTGTTTGGGTATGGAGTGCGCACGTCTGTGTTCAGGTAAGGGGTGTGCACGTCTGTGTTTGGGTATGGAGTGTGCGTGTCTGTATTTGCGTATGGAGTGCTCGCGTCTGTGTTTGGGTATGGAGTGCGCACGTCTGTGGGTATGGAGTGCTCGCGTATGTGCTTGGGTATGGAGTGTACGCGTCTGTGTTTGGGTAAGGAGTGTGTGTGTTTGGGTACAGAGTGCGCGTGTCTGTGTTTGGGTATAGAGTGCGCGTATCTGTGTTTGGGTATAGAGTGTGCGTGTCTGTGTTTGGGTATAGAGTGCGCGTATCTGTGTTTGGGTATAGAGTGCGCGTGTCTGTGTTTGGGTATAGTGTGTGTGTGTGTGTGTGTCTGGTCTATGCAGTGAGATACAGTCTACAGCAAGTCAGGAATGGGTATGAAGATATGACGATGGTATCTCTCAGCACACTTGTGTGCAGCCGCTGGACTGTGTTTCCGATTTTCCCGAGTACCTGCGTCTTACCTTCACAGTGCCTTGTAGACAGTGCTCCAGGTCCTTTCCGGAGGGATCATCCGTGAAGAGCGCAAATCCCGACTGCGAGGTTTTCCGCATCCCTATCTCCTGGTTCAATGTATTCAGGAATTCCTCAACAGTGGTGGAACCGTCAAACCCCACAACCTGGAGGAAATTCGGCAAGTGAGGAGCGGAGGTTGTGGTCTGAAATCCCCCACCACACCACCTCAGCACTGGGAGCACATCATCCCAACGTTGAGACTCCCACAAAGCAGCGGACAGCTCGGGATGAACCAGCCACTGAGGCACTCTCAAGGGGAACAGGGCACCCACTTTCTCATTGGCAATCCGGTCCTAACTCAAACTGAACCAGATTACCCAATGAAGTCTAGTGGACTGCAGGGGCCAAAAGGCTGGTACCTTCCATAGATAGGCAACGTACGCCGCAGGGAACCATACTCTCTCCGGTCCTGTTCACCCTGTACACATCAGACTTCAAATATAACTCGGAGTCCTGCCATGTGCAGAAGTTCGCTGATGACACGGCCATAGTGGGGTGTGTCAGGAATGGACAGGAGGAGGAGTATAGGAAACTGATACAGGACTTTGTGATATGGTGCAACTCAAACTACCTGCGTCTCAATATCACCAAGACCAAGGAGATGGTGGTGGACTTTAGGAGATCTAGGCCTCATATGGAGCCAGTGATCATTAATGGAGAATGTGTGGAGCAGGTTAAGACCTACAAGTATCTGGGAGTACAGTTAGACGAGAAGCTAGACTGGACTGCCAACACAGATGCCTTGTGCAGGAAGGCACAGAGTCGACTGTACTTCCTAAGAAGGTTGGCGTCATTCAATGTCTGTAGTGAGATGCTGAAGATGTTCTATAGGTCAGTTGTGGAGAGCGCCCTCTTCTTTGTGGTGGCGTGTTGGGGAGGAAGCATTAAGAAGAGGGACGCCTCACGTCTTAATAAGCTGGTAAGGAAGGCGGGCTCTGTCGTGGGCAAAGTACTGGAGAGTTTAACATCGGTAGCTGAGCGAAGGGCGCTGAGTAGGCTACGGTCAATTATGGATAACTCTGAACATCCTCTACATAGCACCATCCAGAGACAGAGAAGCAGTTTCAGCAACAGGTTACTATCGATGCAATGCTCCTCAGACAGGATGAAGAGGTCAATACTCCCCAATGCCATTAGGCTTTACAATTCTACCGCCAGGACTTAAGAACTTTTTAAAAGCTATTATTAATGCTTTTTGAGATGGTGATTTAGATGCATATCATATTTTTTACTGAGTTAAGTATTGTATGTAATTAGTTTTGCTACAACAAGTGTATGGGACATTGGAAAAAAAGTTGAATTTCCCCATGGGGATGAATAAAGTATCTATCTATCTATCTATCTATCTATCTATCTATCTACCCTTCAGATGGAGGTTTGGAAATGGGAACATCTGATTTGCTCAAAGCACAACACAAGGATGTTGGGGTGAGTGACTTTTGGATCAATGTGGGCCCCCAAGTTCAATTCAAAAACACAAGAGCTATTGCAATGGTCCTACTCACACTGTTCCCCTCCAAGTACATATGTGAGTCATTGTTTTCTTCAATGAACTCCATCAAGAACCAGGACAGAAACAGAGTCTCCAATGCACATCTTGGCCAGTGCCTCAGGATTGCCACAACAGAATACAGGTCTGACATCAGAAGGATTGCCTCATCCCGTCGCTGTCACTTCTCTCACTGATTGGTGAGTGAATCAATTTATTTTTGTCCATTTGTCAATCTTATTGTGGTATAATAACATTACAACATCAATAATACTGATAATTTCATTTATAACTACACTTCATACTTCAAATGCTATATAGCTTAATTAAAAAGAACAAATAGATTAAATGAGAGTACAGAAACAGTGGAAAAGGCAGTACTACTAAAACTCTGTGTGGAAGAGAAGTGGTGAAGACTACCATGTTTACTGTGTGTGTGTGTGTGTGTGTATTTTAATTCCAAGATGAGTTCTCAATGTGACAGCTGACAGTTGTGATAGCTGGAGTCATAATTAAATGGTTGGTTTTGGACTTATTTTGTTTCAAGAGTGCATTTTTTTTTCTTGTGTGACCCACAACACAGGCTTTGAGAATCCTAGGCCTAAATTATTACAACTACTACTAATAATAATGGTAATAGCAGCAACAACATCTGCCCGTAAAACAACTTACTGACACAATGAAAAAAAACCCTGGATGTTTTGACCCCCGGCTTGGCACGCTTGACATAATTTGGCCCTCGTGGAAAACTAACTGGACAGCCCTGGTCTACAGCATACAGTAACTTACTCCTTCAGAGGTGGTTAGAATCTGGCTGAAGTCGAGTCTCTGCCGTTTTCCTCTCTTCTTTTAACCTGCTCGTTTTCTCTGTGTAAGGGCTTGCTGACTGAATGGCACAGACATGGGCTGCCTTGCCTACTGAAAATGATACTAGTCCCAAAGTAATGATGGGAGGCCGTAGGGACAAGTGAAACTTCAGCACTCCCACTCCCCAAGGTACGAACAGCGTCTCTGACAAACGAGCCAGCTGCATTGTTACAGGAGGCAACAGAGGCACTGTCGTATAGGCACTGCCTCTCACCCTCAGAGACCCGGGTCCCGCCCTGTCGTCAGATACTGTCAGCCCGGAGTTCGCCCATTGTAAATAGCCCCTGGTTTACAGGTGAGTAGTAGAACCTTGGTGGGGAACGGAGGGTTTGATGGGAATGTAGGGAGGACCAAGTGGGATTAGTGTAGCACTAATGTGTGGTTGATGGTCAGTACAGACTCAATGGGCTGAAGGGCCTGTTTCTATGCTTTATATGACTCTTTGGTGCAATGCATTTGTGATTACAGGATTCACTCTCTAATTCTGTTACTTTATTTGTTAATAGCTCATTAAGTGTATCACATTATCAGCAGTATTTATGCTAAGTAATGCTTGTTACACTTCAGCAAAAACATTCTGATATTTTTGCCGTGATTTGCAAACAAGTTGACTTCTTAATGAGTTTCAGGAATGCAAGCAGGGAGCTGCTGATGAGTGATTGTCACATCTCACTGGAGCTGCATGCATCCATCACTGACCTGGTAAGTTCCATTCATGAAATGCACAGGGATACTGAACGGAAGGGAGTGGTGATAAGGGTTTCGCAGGAGGATCGACATCGTTTCCATCCGGGACGGCTTGGCCTCGCGGTCCCCATTCTGCAGCGTGCGCTCCAAAGACCTCTGGCAGTAGATGGAGTATTTGCCAATCTCCGTCCTGAGGAGGGACCAGTGCCAAGAGATTACTGTGTGGGCTTTGTGCAGAAGTCTCCACCAATACCTGCAGTTACAAACTGATCCCAAGGAATTCCTTCAATGGCATGGTATCTCTCCTTGAAAGAGGTACATCAGAATGTGATGAAGGTGGTGGCTAACACCCAATATCTCTCTTGGAATAGGGATCAGATCCTTCCCAGAACAAGGGGTGACTGACCCATCTCTTTGTCACCAACTTTTTGCATCCCAATGAGGGTTTATGAGCTTCATCGCAGTCCCCAACCAAAATGGGTTCAAAATACCAGCCTGGATTGGAGCACAGTTCAGACTGCACCTCCCAACAACCCGGAGGTTGTACCTTGCTGGATCAGACTAGGGCAGAGTAGTGATTGGCTTTGGATACAGCAGCAGCCCTTCTGTGTCCAAACGAATGCACATGGATCAGGGCAAAATGGTGTTAATTATTAACTCCTGAGATGTGGACATTACTGGCAAGACCAGACTTGGTTACTTAACCCCAGGAGGCTTGGGAAGTTCAAGATAAACCTTCGTCTTGCAAGGCTTTAAAGAATATACGCAGCCCAAAAACTGGACATTCAGTCCAACTGTCACTGCTCCTGCACCACTTGATAAAACTGAGCAGCAGCTGGCTAGGCTTCTTCATAAGGGCAATTAAAGACAACTGTGATGCTGAGCTGTGGCTAGCCATAGGGTGTCTGGATTACTAGCCCAGGAACAGAACTGCTGCAGGACTGAGTTGTGCGTAACTGCCACTGAATGGACTGGTGCTTTCAATGAAGGAGTTGGTGTCCTTGCTGAGTACGTGGATCACAGAGGAGAATTCCAAACTAAGCCTGGAAACCAGTGGTCTTGGTCAAGTTGCTGAGAAATGCAAGGTACATTTTGAAAGAAAATAGGAAGCAGAGTAGGCCATTCTGCCCCTCAAGCCGGTCCTATGCTGATCTCAACTCTTCTGCATCAGTCCCCCAAATCCCTCAATTCCTTCATCTTTCAAATAATTTTCTATCTCCACCTTAAGCATCTCTACTGATCTACAACCTCGGGGCTGAGAATTCCAGAGCTTCTGGGAAGGTAGGAGAGGCAGCAATAACCCATTCTGTAGGGATGGTGGGACACAGGCACTGGAAAAGACCTTGCACATCCTTGCCAGACAACACTTTAAAGGAATACCATGATGTTAGAAAGAGCAAGTGTTAGTCAACTCCATTTGTACTCAGAAACAGTATCCCACCCTGCAGCTTCTCTCCCAAGTTCAGAGGTCTCCTACCTGGGGTCCGCGTTGCGCTGGAGGTGAAGCTTGAGATACCACAGGAAGTGATGCTGAGGGAGGAAAAGAGCGACACACAGCGCCAGGAGCTGCCAGCACTGGACAGGGAGTAAGAAGGCATAATCACAGAGAGTCCATTGAATACTGGGCAAAAGCTACAACCTATACTGAAGTTCAGCTCAGTGACATAAATTCAACAAAAACTAATAGCTATCAGGGATCTCTGAATGATGAGTGCATTCAATAATAGTGAAGATTCCCAGAATGCATGAAGCTTACTTGGTATTATCCCACCATATTTCCTTTAATCTCATCTCACAAATGTTGGCTACTGTACACCCAGTATTTTTCCCTGTAAAACTCCATCCTTCAGAAGGGAAACTTTAATGCCAGATGCAGCAGCATAAAACCAGCTCCGATAGCAATCTGTGTGGCGTAGATGAGTCTCAGCTTGCAGTGAACGGCGGTTACCTGTATGAGGGAGAAGTTGTGTGACTGCCTGTTGCTGGTCTGCTTGATGAACTGACAGTAGATTTCGTTCTGTAGCTCGGTGTGTGTCAGGCAAACCTGAAGAGCGTTCTGAGCCAACGACACATGGTAGTCAATTGAAGGCGCTTCCACCAGCACGTTGATGAACAACTGGCACGACTGTGGATAGAGCACAAGTGAGGTGAGGGACATTAATCAGCACCCAGAGCAGCAGAACTAACCGGGAACAGAGATGTGGATGAACACGTCTGATCAAAGAACCACAACTCAACCACGCTGGCGTAAACAACCGCGGCTGGGCGAGGCAGACGAACCCCCGCTGAGTGCATGAGTCATGCAGTTGACAACATTTGCTCTGAGTGCCTATTGTACATCAGACCCAGACAGACCTGCCAGACTCACGCAGGCTTTATGAGACTGATGCAACTCCCATTCATCACCATCACCCCAGCTTATCTTGGACACTTTGATGGTATGAACAGCTTCTACCTGCCCATCAACTTAGCAGAGAAGCTCAGTTAGGTATGTGATCGTGGGTTGTGGAGATGGGGCAGGTGTGTGTTGGTTACGTGGCAGGGCTAGAGGCGTGGAATGTCACTCGACATCGCCACGTTTTTTTGGCTGCCCCAGAGCTTCAGGACGGTGTATGTACAGATTTGAGAATATGCAAGCTGTTAGCTGGGAAGTTGTTCAGTTAACTTGCATCACAGATACAAAAGCTAAAGAGCACGAACCTCCAGATTGATGGGAAGTTTCTGTCCCAGTTATCAGACTCCTGAATGGAGCTCTCATACACCAAGAGATGAACTTTTAATCTATCTTGCTGTGTCTGTCTGCACTTTCACTGTAACTGTTCTACTTAACTCTGCTTTTTAAAAAGATTTTTATGACCTTCATAAGATTCTGTTTGGTATGATCTGTTGGGGTGGCATGCAAAACAGAAGTCTTTCTACTGTCACACAACACACACAAAATGCTGGTGGAACACAGCAGGCCAGGCAGCATCTATAAGGAGAAGCACTGTCGACGATTCGGGTCGAGACCCTTCGTCAGGACTACCTGAAAGGAAAGATAGTAAGAGATTTGAAAGTAGTGGGGGGAGGGGAAAATGCAAAATGATAGGAGAAGACCGGAGGGGGTGGGGTGAAGCTAAGAGCTGGAAAGGTGATTGATGAAAGTGATACAGAGCTGGAGAAGGGAAAAGATCATGGGATGGGAGGCCTAGGGAGAAAGAAAGGGGGTGGAGAGCACCAGAGGGAGATGGAGAACAGGCAGAGTGATGGGCAGAAAGAGAGAAAAAAAAAGAGGGGGGGAAGCAAAATGTATCAGGGATGGGGTAAGAAGGGAAGGAGGGGCATTAACGGAAGTTAGACAAGTCAATGTTCATGCCATCAGGTTGGAGGCTACCCAGACAGTATAAGGTGTTGTTCCTCCAACCCAAGTGTGGCTTCATCTTGACAGTAGAGGAGGCCATGGATAGACATATCAGAATGGGAATGGGACGTGGAATTAAAATGTGTGGCCACTGGGAGATCCTGCTTTCTCTGGCGGACAGAGCGTAGGTGTTCAGTGAAATGGTTTCCCAGTCTGCGTCAGGTCTCACCAATATATAAAAGGCCACACTGGGAGCACCGGACGCAGTATACCACACCAGCCGACTCACAGGTGAAGTGTCACCTCAGCTGGAAGGACTGTCTGGGGCCCTGAATGGTGGTGAGGGAGGAAGTGTAAGGGCAGGTATAGTACTTGTTCCGCTTACAAAGATAAGTGCCAGGAGGGAGATCGGTGGGAAGAGATGGGGGGGACGAGTGGACAAGGGAGTCGCGTAGGGAGCGATCCCTGCAGAAGGCAGAAAGGGGGGGGGGGGGGAGAGGGAAAGATGTGCTTGGTAGTGGGATCCCATTGGAGGTGGCGGAAGTTACGGAGAATTATATGTTGGACCGGGAGGCTGGTGGGGTGGTAGGTGAGGACAAGGGGAACCCTATCCCGAGTGGGGTGGCGTGCAGATGGGGTGAGGGCAGATGTGCGTGAAATGGGAGAGATGCGTTTGAGAGCAGAGTTGATGGTGGAAGAAGGGAAGACCCTTTGTTTAAAAAAGGAAGACATCTCCTTCGTCCTGGAATGAAAAGCCTCATCCTGAGAGCAGATGCGGCGGAGACGGAGGAATTGTGAGAAGGGGATAGCATTTTTGCAAGACACAGGGTGGGAAGAGGAATTGTCCAGGTAGCTGTGAGAGTCTGTAGGCTTATAGTAGATATCAGTAGATAAGCCATCTCCAGAGATGGAGACAGAAAGATCAAGAAAGGGGAGGGAGGTGTCGGAAATGGACCAGGTAAATTTGAGGGCAGGGTGAAAGTTGGAGGCAAAGTTAATGAAGTCAACGAGCTCAGCATGCCTGCAAGAGGCAGCGCCAATGCAGTCGTTGATGTAGCAAAGGAAAAGAGGGGGACGGATACCCGTATAGACTTGGAACATGGACTGTTCCACAAAGCCAACAAAAAGGCAGGCATAACTGGGACCCATACGGGTGCCCATGGCTACAGCCTTGGTTTGGAGGAAGTGGGAGGAGCCAAAGGAGAAATTATTGAGTACGAACTAATTCCGCTAGACGGAGAAGAGTGGTGGAAGAGGGGAATTGGTTAGGTCTGGAATCCAAAAAGAAGTGAAGAGCTTTGAGACCGTCCTGGTGGGAGATGGAGGTATATAAGGACTGGACGTCCATGGTGAAAATAAGGCGGTGGGGGTCTTTCTACTGTACCTCAATAAATTTAACAACAATAAAACCAACCAGGTCTCTCTCTACATCTCTTCCCTCCAACCTATCAGAAAGATCCCAGAGAAAGGGAGGAGAGTGGAGAATCACAAACACGAGCGACACACACAAGATGCTGAAAGGACTCAGCAGGCCAGGCTGCATCTACGGAAAAAGGTACAGTCAACGTTTCGGGCCGAGAGTGGAGAATCGGAGGGTTCATTGGCTGGATGAAGTGACAGACAGGGCTCGGGACCGCCCAGGAGCCCAAGGCGGGTGGGCAGATGTTCATCCGGAGGAGGTTAAGGACACGGGAGGGGCATAGCCACAGAGACATTTGAAACTGGAGGCGGTGGGGTTCTAAGGCCAACACAACTCAACAAGGAAAAGCATGGAAGGACATGTGAGGCAGTCACACTACACATACTGGTTCAACAAAAAAAAAGCATTTTGAGTGAGAAAGCTCTAGTGCTTTGCATCCTGTTAATACTCCATGTCAATAAGAGTTAACACAGAGATCTGAGCTTTTACCTTGAAGAGTTTCAGAGCTTCTGTCTGCAGGGCATTGGAGGGGAGGGTGGTGAGGGCAGTGAGGATGCTGTCTTTACTGCAGCACAGGACCGGGTGCTTCCAGATGGGCGAGTCTGCAGGAAACAAAGCAAGAGGCAGCTGTCACGGTGTCCCTGCATTCCAAAAGCACGCGGCTGCTCAGCGTCCAGATTCATCACGGGGTGGGGCTCCCTTTGCTTCACCAAGCTGCTGTCCAAAGGGTAGTGTGTGGTTTTCACCCAGTATTGGCACCAAGGCTCTTCCCTCCCACCCCACCCCTACTCCGGACACTGTGCCCAGACTTGGAAAGGTTTGCCAGCTTCTGGGGACCCCCTTGCACTAACTGCTAAGCCCAACAGGTCAACCTGTTGGATAGGGCTGACCAACAGCCTGCCAGTTGTTGGGATGGAGACAGATGCTGGAGGAACAGAAGAGCCAGAGTGAATTCCAGATGATGTGAAATGATCTGTTGTTGTCAAAACAATCCACTCCACTTACGCTGAAAGCAACAATATTGGAGAACTCACAATGTAGAAACAGGTCATTTGGCCCTCTGGCCACTGACAGTATTTATGCTCCTCTACCTTCTCAGCACACCTTCCCTACCCTTTCCACCTCATCCACATATTCATCACCACCGTTTAATGTGAGTGAAGGAAACGGGGGTCCCAATGTGTTTAAAGGGAGAGTGGGGAACGGGGTCCCGGTGGGTTTAAAGGGAGAGTGGGGAACGGGGTCCCGGTGGGTTTAAAGGGAGAGTGGGAAACGGGGGTCCCGGTGGGTTTAAAGGGAGAGTGGGGAACGGGGTCCCGGTGGGTTTAAAGGGAGAGTGGGGAACGGGGTCCCGGTGGGTTTAAAGGGAGAGTGGGGAACGGGGGTCCCGGTGGGTTTAAAGGGAGAGTGGGGAACGGGGTCCCGGTGGGTTTAAAGGGAGAGTGGGGAACGGGGTCCCGGTGGGTTTAAAGGGAGAGTGGGAAACGGGGGTCCCGGTGGGTTTAAAGGGAGAGTGGGAAACGGGGGTCCCGGTGGGTTTAAAGGGAGAGTGGGGAACGGGGTCCCGGTGGGTTTAAAGGGAGAGTGGGGAACGGGGGTCCCGGTGGGTTTAAAGGGAGAGTGGGGAACGGGGTCCCGGTGGGTTTAAAGGGAGAGTGGGGAACGGGGGTCCCGGTGGGTTTAAAGGGAGAGTGGGGAACGGGGTCCCGGTGGGTTTAAAGGGAGAGTGGGGAACGGGGTCCCGGTGGGTTTAAAGGGAGAGTGGGGAACGGGGTCCCGGTGGGTTTAAAGGGAGAATGGGAAACGGGGTCCCGGTGGGTTTAAAGGGAGAGTGGGAAACGGGGTCCCGGTGGGTTTAAAGGGAGAGTGGGAAACGGGGTCCCGGAGTTTAAAGATCTTTAGGAGATTTAGGCCTCATATGGAGCCAGTGATCATTAATGGAGAATGTGTGGAGCAGGTTAAGACCTACAAGTATCTGGGAGTACAGTTAGACGAGAAGCTAGACTGGACTGCCAACACAGATGCCTTGTGCAGGAAGGCACAGAGTCGACTGTACTTCCTTAGAAGGTTGGCGTCATTCAATGTTTGTAGTGAGATGCTGAAGATGTTCTATAGGTCAGTTGTGGAGAGCGCCCTCTTCTTTGTGGTGGCGTGTTGGGGAGGCAGCATTAAGAAGAGGGACGCATCACGTCTTAATAAGCTGGTAAGGAAGGCGGGCTCTGTCGTGGGCACAGAACTGGAGAGTGTGACATCGGTAGCAGAGCGAAGGGCGCTGAGTAGGCTACGGTCAATCATGGAAAACCCTGAACATCCTCTGCATAGCATCATCCAGAGACAGAGAAGCAGTTTCAGCGACAGATTGCTATCGATGCAATGCTCCTCAGACAGGATGAAGAGAATAGGAAATGGGGTCTCTCTGTTTTTAAAGGGAGAGTGGGAAACGGGGTCTCAGTGAATTTAGTGTGAAACATGAACCCTAGATTTTAAAGGGAGTATGGGATACAAGACCCAGTGAGCTAGCTACTGAACAATTGGGATTTCCAAACACTCATAGTAGATTATTGGTGTTTTACTGGAGCATTAATTGGTAATCCTCCGACACCGTACCAGCCAGGGCCAGTGTTGATCCACAATCTCCCTGCGTGGCACTCACCTGACTGTCCATCGACATCCAGCAGTCTTCCGATCAGCTGCTCGTACTCTGTACCTACTTTGGAATGGCCGCTCCCAGCCGCCACAGTCAAATGGTACAGCCAAGTGTCCTGTGGAGGCGCAAGGCAGGGTAGTAGAAAGCACAGTGAAGGCGTTAGTCTCACTGAGGGAGCAGGAGTGGAGTGGAGTACAGGCACAGGATGGTAAACTGACCAGAAATTCAGCATCTTGTACTTACAACCTCGGCAACAGCAGTCAAAACACCACAGAAACTGTCCCTTTGGCCCACTGAATCCATGCTAACCACCAATCACCCATTCACAGAACCCCATTTGATTCTCCCCACACTCCCGTTAATAGTTCCAACACCCCACATTCCACAATTCACCTAAACAATTTACAACGGCTAGCTCACCCACCAACCCACACGTCTTTGCAATGTGGGTGGAGAGCTGCAGGAGATTCACGCGGGGAGAACACGCAAACTCCACGCAGATAGCACCCAGGGTCGGGATCGAACCCAGGTCACTGGAGGTGTGAGGCAGTGGCTCCACCAGCTGTGCCACTGCCTTCTTCTGGATGACCACCCAATACAGTAATCAATGATCAAACCCAACAGACCACCGCAAACGAGGTGAACAATTCTGAAACCAGCTGCATTCCCACCGCAGTCCCTGCTTCTCCTGGGCTGAAGTTTGGTGGAACAAGGCTAATTTAGTTATTATTAAATAAAGGAGCTGGCTGCAAGTGGTTAAATCCAGCTCGACTGAGATCGTTTCCAGCTGGAACTGGTTGACAGAGCAGGGTTGCTGCTCCTGGGGAGACACACTCCTGGAATTATGAGTCAGCATTCCAGTGAATTGGCTCCTCGTTACTTAACAGACACTTCTTGACTAAATATAAAATAACCTTTGTCCCAATCTTCAACATTGTCATAGCCAGTAAAATAAAAATGTTTGGAGATATTTTTAGAACACTCTTCTGTTCACTGCCTGTCCAGTATTCCCTCTGCATTGTGTCAGGCACCATGCGAATAATCTTAACTTCCACAAAGTTTGGGCACAGGCCTGGAAGTTTGGCAGCCTATCATAAATTCTGATTATCCATCACATTCTACTATCCTCAGTGAGGAACACTGAAGTTCAATGCCAATAAAAAGACGACACAAGAAAACAGCAGGAGTCAGTGAGCAGGCCCATTGAAACTGCCCCACCATTCGATATCATCATCAATACTGGTCTCATCTGGGTGGGCAGGGTGGAGATACCAAAGGAGGTGTAAGGCACCCCTTCCCTCTGCTAGCCTGCAGGTCATCCTTGGGCAAGGTGTAGCACCTCAGGGTCAGACATGTGGTGGATGGTGTATAAGCAGCCCGTGCACATCACAAGTCCTGCTTATGTGACCACGGACACCAGGTAGAAAATCTCTGAAGTGTATTAGTAATGGCTGAAGTCACACGTCCTGTAAAGACATTGCCCAGAAGAAGGCAATGGTAGATCACTCCCGTAGAAAAATTTGCCAAGAACAATGGAAAGACCATGGCCACCCATGTTATACGACATGGTGCCTAACGAATGAATGGACTGACCTCAGCATCTCTCCTGTACCATTCCTCTGTACCCCTCTAACCCTTGTGCGTTCAAATATTTACCCATTGCCACTTTGAACACTTGTAATGATCCTGCTTCCACCACCCACCAGGACCGAGAATTCCGGAGACCACTACCTTGAGGGAAAGAATTCCTATGTACCGGAGTTTCAAACGATCAGGTAAAGCTAAGTCCCTTTGTTCAAAACTCTCCCAGCAGCAAACACATTCCAGTCCAGCCCCTTTGGGGTCCTATGTCTGAATAAGGTCACGCCTCATTCCATCAAATTCCAAGGAATACAGCTTCAAACTAGGCAATGTCTCCTGACAGGACACCCTTCTCATCCCAGGAAATAACCTGGAATCCCCTTGGTATTGCCTCCATATGAACATAGGAAATAGGAGCAGGGTTCGGCCATCTGGCCCGTTGAGCCTGCTCTGCCATTCAGAAAAATCATGGCTGATCTGGACATGGACTCATCCCCATCTACCTGCCCTTTCCCCATAACACTCCCGTGTACAAGGAAAAGGGACTAAAACCATGCACAGATTCCAGGTAAGGCCTCAACACCACCACCCTGTGCAACTGATATAAAGCTTCCCTGTTTTTAAATGCCTACCCCTTCGTACCAACTACAGTGTGAAGTAGTTGCCCCTCAGGTATAATCTTTCCCCTTCACTGTAAACTGAGAAATGCACGTCTCCAGGATCAGAGACAAAGAACAAACAGCAGAAGAGATGGCGTATAAAGAACTGCACATCTCCGGAATGACAACGAGAGGCACAAGGGTGGCAGATCAGCCAGAAATGTTGCCATCAGAAGTGAAATGAGGAGGAGCTAATATTTGCCTTGCTACGCGTCTTTCTTCTTTAATAAACTGGTTTTTCTTCTTCAGTTTCCAAAGTAAAGCAATACCAATAGCATTCAGGGAAATTTAATGTTCATTCTGGTCACATCAGACTGCACTACCCTTCTCTCAAAGGGTGCCCCAACGGGTCACCCCGTTGTCTAGTGCCCTCTAATTCTTGATTCCATAATTCTGGACAATGACAGAGTTCATTCACCTGATCTCGGCCCCTCAGGATTTTATACATCTCTATAACGTCACCCCCCCCTCCCCCCCCAGGGAATTGAGCCCTGGCCTGCCCAACCTCTCCTGAGAACCCAGTCCCAAGTCCTGGCCTGACCAACCTCTCCTGAGAACCCAGTCCCAAGTCCTGGCCTGCCCAACCTCTCCCGAGAACCCACTCCCAAGTCCTGGCCTGCCCAACCTCTCCTGAGAACCCACTCCCAAGTCCTGGCCTGCCCAACCTCTCCTGAGAACCCACTCCCAAGTCCTGGCCTGCCCAACCTCTCCCTAGTACCCACTCCCAAGTCCTGGCCTGCCCAACCTCTCCCTAGTACCCAGTCCCAAGTCCTGGCCTGTCCAACCTCTCCCGAGAACCCACTCCCAAGTCCTGGCCTGCCCAACCTCTCCTGAGAACCCAGTCCCAAGTCCTGGCCTGCCCAACCTCTCCCTAGTACCCACTCCCAAGTCCTGGCCTGCCCAATCTCTCCCTAGAACCCAGTCCCAAGTCCTGGCCTGTCCAACCTCTCCCTAGAACCCAGTCCCAAGTCCTGGCCTGCCCAACCTCTCCCTAGAACCCAGTCCCAAGTCCTGGCCTGCCCAACCTCTCCCTAGAACCCAGTCCCAAGTCCTGGCCTGACCAACCTCTCCTGAGAACCCAGTCCCAAGTCCTGGCCTGCCCAACCTCTCCCGAGAACCCACTCCCAAGTCCTGGCCTGCCCAACCTCTCCTGAGAACCCACTCCCAAGTCCTGGCCTGCCCAACCTCTCCTGAGAACCCACTCCCAAGTCCTGGCCTGCCCAACCTCTCCCTAGTACCCACTCCCAAGTCCTGGCCTGCCCAACCTCTCCCTAGTACCCAGTCCCAAGTCCTGGCCTGTCCAACCTCTCCCGAGAACCCACTCCCAAGTCCTGGCCTGCCCAACCTCTCCTGAGAACCCAGTCCCAAGTCCTGGCCTGCCCAACCTCTCCCTAGTACCCACTCCCAAGTCCTGGCCTGCCCAATCTCTCCCTAGAACCCAGTCCCAAGTCCTGGCCTGTCCAACCTCTCCCTAGAACCCAGTCCCAAGTCCTGGCCTGCCCAACCTCTCCCTAGAACCCAGTCCCAAGTCCTGGCCTGCCCAACCTCTCCCTAGAACCCAGTCCCAAGTCCTGGCCTGTCCAACCTCTCCCTAGAACCCAGTCCCAAGTCCTGGCCTGCCCAATCTCTCCCTAGAACCCAGTCCCAAGTCCTGGCCTGCCCAACCTCTCCCTAGAACCCAGTCCCAAGTCCTGGCCTGCCCAACCTCTCCTGAGAACCCAGTCCCAAGTCCTGGCCTGCCCAATCTCTCCCTAGAACCCAGTCCCAAGTCCTGGCCTGCCCAATCTCTCCCTAGAACCCAGTCCCAAGTCCTGGCCTGCCCAACCTCTCCCTAGTACCCACTCCCAAGTCCTGGCCTGCCCAACCTCTCCCTAGAACCCAGTCCCAAGTCCTGGCCTGCCCAACCTCTCCCTAAAACCAGTCCCAAGTCCTGGCCTGCCCAATCTCTCCCTAGTACCCAGTCCCAAGTCCTGGCACCTTCTTCCACCTTCCCAAATGACTCTCACCTTCTCCTGCTTTGTGCCAATCAGCAGGTAAGTTGGGCTTTGATCCTTTGGATGGATGACCAGGGTGAAGTGGGAGGAGAGGAACCCTCGGCCCCCGGCCTCGTAATCCTCATCGGAGTCGCAGGAGCGGTCCACCTCTTCGACTTTAGCTGCTCTGACCTTCAGTTGACCCAGGGGGAACTAAATAATCAGAGGGATAATTAGAACAAAACATCTCCTTCCTTACATGCTTCACGCACAAAACCAAGACCGGCGTTATCAGCGGCAGCACTAAACACGTTGAGGAAAGCAATCAAACACCTGCTGGTTGGAGGCAAGCTTTGTAGCCCCCTCACTTGGCTCTGCAGTTTCTCAGCTCCTACTACCCGGGCTTGTCACTGCGTACTCCTGTGACAGAGCTCTCCTTTTGCAGTGTGGGAACATCACTGGAATGTCACCCAGCGAAGACTGAGACAGCTCCGTCTGCAATCACGACTTTGAACTGCAACCCGCGGCTAGATCTGCAGCGCAATACCACTGAATAAGCAGGAACTCCAAACAGTTATGCAGGAAGCTTAATATTATTGCCTCAAATTTACTACACCCCTGATATCAGTCTTCATTAGACCATTCCCGGATTGAGCCACTGTTATCCCGGAGTTACCTTCACAGTTTTATTCCCTTACACACAGCTCAGGCACTGTTATTGAGCCAACTGCCTTCAGACAGAAGGGCCGAGTTTTAGTGGCCACTTCCAATGCACTGGCAACCTGATACTTCCACTAAGGCCTGTGAGTGGAGGCTGAGGTTTAATTAATCACAGACAGGAGACTGTTGAAACACACAAAGCTCTGCATTCCCCCACTTACAGGATTTGGTTTTCTGCTTTGAGCCAGGCAAATGGGATGTATGCACACTGCCAGCACAAAAGAAGGAAGCCTCAAGTTCTCAGTGGAGGTCCAAACGAAGTACAGAACAAGTGCTCCTCCTGTCACCCCACCTCAGCAATCGCCATTCTGAACTTGGTGGGTGGAAGGAACCATTTCTGTGTTATGTCTCTCTATGAAACCAGCCAAGCTGTACTGGCACAGGTGTCTGGTGTGGGCATTGGCTTGGAACTCGTTATACAATGACCAAGCACGAGGAAATCTGCAGATGCTGGAAATTCCAGCAACACACACAAAATGCTGGTGGAACGCAGCAAGCCAGGCAGCATCTATGGGAAGAAGTACAGTCGACGTTTCGGGCCAAGACCCTTTGTCAGGACTAACTGAAAGGAAAGATAGTAAGAGATTTGAAAGTAGGAGGGGGAGGGGGAAATCCAAAATGATAGGAGAAGACAGGAGGGGGAGGGATGAAGCTGAGAGCTGGAAAGGTGATTGACAAAAGTGATACAGAGCTGGAGAAGGGAAAGGATCATGGGACAGGAGGCCTAGGGAGAAAGAAAGGGGGAGGAGAGCACCAGAGGGAGATGGAGAACAGGCAGAGTGATGGGCAGAAAGAGAGAAAAAAAAAGGGGGGGAAGCTAAATTTATCAGGGATGGGGTAAGAAGGGGAGGAGGGGCATTAACGGAAGTTAGAGAAATCAATGTTCATGCCATCAGGTTGGAGGCTACCCAGATGGAATATAAGGTGTTGTTCCTCCAACCTGAGTGTGGCTTCATCTTGACAGAAGAGGAGGCCATGGATAGACATATCAGAATGGGAATGGGACGTGGAATTAAAATGTGTGGCCACTGGGAGATCCTGCTTTCTCTGGCGGACAGAGCGTAGGTGTTCAGCAAAACGGTCTCCCAGTCTGCATCAGGTCTCACCAATATATAAAAGGCCACACCGGGAGCACCGGACGCAGTATACCACACCAGCCGACTCACAGGTGAAGTGTCGCCTCACCTGGAGGACTGTCTGGGGCCCTGAATGGTGGTGAGGGAGGAAGTGTAAGGGCAGGTGTAGCACTTGTTCCGTTTACAAGGATAAGTGCCAGGAGGGAGATCGGTGGGAAGGGATGGGGGGGACGAATGGACAAGGGAGTCGTGTAGGGAGCGATCCCTGCAGAAAGCAGAAGGGGGGGAGGGAAAGATGTGCTTGGTAGTGGGATCCCGTAGGAGGTGGCAGAAGTTACGGAGAATTACATGTTGGACCCGGAGGCTGGTGGGGTGGTAGGTGAGGACAAGGGGAACCCTATCCTGAGTGGGGTGGCAGGCGGATGGGGTGAGGGCAGATGTGCGGGAAATGGGAGAGATGCGTTTGAGAGCAGAGTTGATGGTGGAGGCTCCCGGTATCCTTCCCATACCACACTCAGTCCAAACTGTAGTCTCCCTCTCTGTTCCAAGTTTGGAAAACCGAATACTACTGACCTCCTTTCTGATGGCACTCCACCAGCATTTACACTTTTCAAATGTAACCTCAACCACAGGCATTGCGATGGGGATGCAATTATACCTGGGTTCACTGCCTTGAGGGGGAAGAGTGGTACATGGGACTGAGGTGCACGGGGCACACTGCGCAGGACACAGGATCGAGGTAACCTCCTATAGACTGCTGTCAACCACAGGCATTAAGATTGGGATGTAATTATACCTGGTTCACTGCCTTGAGGGGGGAAGAGTGGTACACACCCAGGAACACAATACAACAAAGTATACTTTACAGCTGCATGTTAACTGACAAATACCTGCCCCAGCTCAGGAACTGAGGGTGCAAATCTTTCAAGGTTATTGAAGACTAATCACAGTATATATTTTTACACTTCCTTACAAGGAGGAAGCCATCTATTTAGCCCATCAAATCTAGTTAAATTTTTGAATTGAACGATCAAGTTGAATTTATTATTCTCACTTTCTTTTTGAATTTGCAGTTTGTCATCCTTTGCACACTGGTTGAACGTCCAAGTTGGTGTGGCCTTTCCTTGATTTGATTGATTCTGGTTAGTATTTATTCTATGAATTTATTGAGTATGCAAGCAAGACAATGAATCTCAGGGTTGTAGATGGTGGCATATCTGTACTTTGGTAATAAACTTACTTTGAACTTTGAATCTATTCTGGCTCACAAATCAATCTAATTCTCCATTAATTTTCCATGCCACTCATTCATCCTGCATTCCCATCCATTCCTCTCACATGCTACCCCACACGAGGGACAATTTATAGCGGCCAATTAACCTACCAATCTGCACATCTTTGGACATAGGAGGACACTGGAGCACCAGGAGGGAATCTATGCAGGCACAGGGAAAACCTGCAAACTCCACATAGACAGCACCCGAGGTCAGGATTGAACCTGGCTTCCTGGAGCTGAGAGGAAGCACCTCTTCTCTGCAATCACCACTGTCACTCCACTCTTCAAATTACTATTTCATCAGCAAAAGATTAGCCGTGGCTTTATCCTCAACTTGCGTTACGTCTGGCTGAGGGCTGAAGCAGTCCCAGGGAATGGATAGCTCACATTGCACCAGAGGTAACAGAATGAACCCACTTGTCCTTCAGCCATTTGACTGGAGTCTATTTCTGGGTCACTTTACTAGTGGCATTTAAGTACCTTGTCATCCTGATTCCGGAAGTAGTAGAACACCTTCCCAATGAGAGAGCACCAGACCAGCTTGGAGTAGCCATGTCTCACCTGTAAGGCAAGCGAAGAACATTGAATCATCAGTACCTTGTGTGAGTGTGGGGGTCACTTTTAATGGTAAAGTGAACCAAATCTGAGGACCCACGGACACCTGAGCCTGGATTCTACAATCGCATAAATATTCTAACCACATACCATCCTTCAGCCCTAGAGGAAGTAAAATGCTGAAATTGGCTTCTTCTCTGGTTGTGATATATATTAAAAAATAACTTTTGAACAGTTTCCATCATTTAAAATTGTGGATATTCAGATTGCGAGCAGTTTCTCTCTAAAATGGGAGAACTTTAGAGGCTATGGTCCAGGATTAGAGGCCCATTCTTCCAGGACTGAGCCAAAAGTTTTCAGTTAAACTCTTTTGGGAAGGGGGAAACGCATTCTGAGAATTTTTGAAATGTCTGTGGAAACTCCATTGCTGAAACAGGAGCTTAATAGCACCTTCCTCTCAGCTGGGCAGCCTGCTCATCCTGCTCACAAGCAATGAGATGGGTGGCTTTAAGGGCCATCTCGTCACAAATACACACACACAAGACGAGGTTAAGGCAAGTTGCTCTCTGACTTATACAACTTCCAGCCTCGGGAAAAACAAAAACAGCCCCTCAAGTTCAACAGAGCTCAAACGAAAGCATAGAGCCCTCATCCGAGAGGATTAACAGAAAGACTAGCAGCAGGTCCTCGGTTTGTCCTGAGATAGTTGATCTCATTTGGTGTGGCAGATACATCAACAATCGATTTTACGTAGCATATAATGGAGGGAATCAGCTAAAGAGAAACAAGGCAAGGGAGATCAGATTGGAGCAAGCCACTGAACACTTAAGAGGCCCAGATTTCAGGAACAGCTAAAAAGGGAAGGGGAGATTAAGGGAGGGGTGGACAGGTGAAGGCATAGCTCCCACCGGCAAGAGAGGCAGAAGGGGCCTGAGTTGGAGAGGTGAAGACGTGGGATTTAGAGATTCCATTATGGATGGATCCCAGCTGAGAAAACCTGTTCCTCAGTTGAGGCCTGTCACCTCCTCCTGCTAATTGATGGGGCACACCCAAGGAACAGCTGACTGACTGGGGTACTGAGGGCAAATCCATACCAAGAGGAGGACGGGCATGGCGGGGGGAGAGGATGTGAAGAGATTTAGTTTCAAGATCCAAAGTACTGCACCTTCAATTGCAGCTGGCATTGCAAGAAACCCTGTTCTTGAAATCCAGACAAAGTGAAGTTTCCTTGAGTTATAGATAGAGGACTTGGTGAGATCAGATCTGGAGAGAATAAATAGACTGGAGCTTTCCTCTGCGGAATGTCAGAATGCTGACCTTGGAGGTTCAAAACATCATGAGGGGAATAGATAAACAGTCTTTTTGGCAGGGTAGGGGAATCTAAGAGCAGATGGCATAAATTAAAGGGGGACTGAGGGCCAACATTTCCGTTAATGGTGGTGGGTACATGGAACGAGAGGGAGTGGTGGAGGTGAGTGCAATTACATTTAAAAGGTGTTTAGACAGGAAAGGTTTCAATGGTTATGGGGCAAAAGTAAGACTAACCCAGGTAGGCAACTTAGTCAGCACGGATAAGGTGAGCTGAAGGCCATTTTCTGTGCTTTTTAACTCTTTGACTCTAAAACTGTCCAGTTTTGTCTTCCTTACCGAAGGTTGGATATGTCTGCTAAAAAGGGAATGCAATGAAGACTGGATCCTGCGTTGGCAGGAGCGCTGACAGATTACACAGGCCCATATTCAACCAAGTTCAGAAGAATGCGAGGAGATTTAACAGAAAAACAAAATTCCTAGAGGGCTCAGCCAATTTGGTGAATGGAGGACGTTTCCCCTGGCTGACAGTGTTTACAACGAGGAGTCACAGTCTCAGAGTATGGACGAAAATTTTTAGGAGACGTTTCTTCATTTGGAAGACAGTAACCTGTGGAATTCCCTATCACAAAGGCTATGGATGACGTAACTGGCCAGGATTAAGGAGGAGGTGGAAACATTTATTGGAAGGTCTTCAAAGAGAGTGAGGAGAGAGGAGGATTGTAGGGGATTGAACTGAAAGGTGGAGAATGGCCTGAATGGCCTCTGCTACTGTTCCCCATGTTCCTGAGTTGCTCACCAATGACAGCCTGAAGCAACAACAAAGGTGCCCATTGGCAAGCCCACCCAGGCAGGCAACAGTTCATTCTGCATCTGGGCGAGGGCTGGTGGGTGTGGGGTGCTAGCTGGTGCCAAGGTCCCACGAAACCGTGTGGGAGAGACCTGCGTACTATTAGGAAACAAACTGCTAATATGAAACTCATCACAGATATAAAGGAGTGGTGGGTGGGGGGGGGGGGGGGGAGTGGAGCAGGAGGTGCACATTCTTCTGTCCTGGCATCAGGCCAAGTGGTTTAATTGGCTTTGCCTAAACATAGCTTTTGAGCAGGCACCAACTTCAAAGTGTCCTGTTTTGATTGCTGAGAACCCACAGAACCAGATCTCTACCCTCATCCAAATAAATGTGCTAAGCAGCCTTTTGATCGAAACATCTGGCCAACTACTGTACGTGCACAGGGCTTTGTAGTAAGACAATGCCTGCTTATCACATGCTGGGATTTGAGCTGTTACCAAACCTCAAGGTGCAGGGGAATCTCTCATCTTTGGTTTAGGACTTAGTGTGGGGAGGGTGCTTGCATTAACTGCAAAACCTGATGCAGTCTAATTTATGCTTTGTATGACTATAATAATTTTTACCAGATGCTGGAAAGCTGAAATAATAATCAAAATTGCCAGCAACACTCAGCAGGTTCCATCAGTGTCTGTGGAGAGAGAAGTTGTTAAGCATTGAGGCTGGTAACTTTTTATCTAGCAGAAGTGTACCCTCTCACTACAGATGCTGCCTGACCTCCTGAGCATCTTGGGCAATTGTGATTAATTGCAGAAGTTCCCCTTATATCACACAGCTCCCTTTCTGTGTTGCTGCAGGAAGTGCCCCTTTTCACCAGAGAGGAATGTTGGAATATCGGGAACAAGGCTTCTGCCTTCAGGTAAGGCACATAGCACCATGACCGACTGGCATGAGGAACCAACCCTCGGGAGAGCTCAGTGAGTGCAAGGGCTGAGTAGACACAGGAATGACTTGTTTTACTGAAGCCCCTCTATCCTGAGGCGGTACCCTCTTGTCCTAGACTCCCCCACCATGGGAAACATCCTTTCTACATCTACTCTATCTAGGCCTTTCAACATTCAAAAGGTTTCAATGAGATTCCCCTCCCCCCCACCCCCACATCCCTGCCTGGCCCCCATCCTTCTAAATCCCAGCAAGTATCGATCCAGAGCTATCAAACATTCCTCATATGATAACCCTTTCATTCCCGGAATCCTTGTGAATCTCCTCTGAACTCTCTCCAATGTCAGCACATCTTTTCGTAAATAAGGAGCCTAAAATTGCTCACATTACTCAAGGTGAGGCCTCACAAGTGCCTTATAAAGCCTCAGCATCGCATCCCTGCTCTTGTATTCTAGACCTCTCGAAATAAACGCTAACATTGTATTTGCCTTCCTCACCACCGACTCAACCTGCAAGTTAACCTTCAGGGTGTTCTGCACAAGGACTCCCAAGTCTCTTTGCATCTCAGATTTTTGGATTGTCTCTCCATTTAGAAAGTAGTCTGCACATTTATTTCTACTATCAAAGTGTATGACCATGAATTTTCTAACAGGTATTTCATTTGCCACTTTCTCCTAATCTCCTTTTGCAGCCTACTTGTTTCCTCAACACTACCTGCCCCTCCACCAATCTTCATATCATTCGCAAACCCATCTATTCCATTATCTAAGTCACTGATATACAGCCTAAAAAACACCAAACCCTGCGGAATACCACTAGTCACTGGCAGCCAACAGGAAAAGAATCCTTTTATTCCCAGTTGCTGCCTCCTACCAATCAACCAATGCTCTAACCATGACAGTAACTTCCCTGTAATACCATGGGCTCTTAACTTGTTAAGCAGTTTCATATGTGGCACCTTGTCAAAGGCCTTCTGACAATCCAAATATGCAACATCCACTGCATCCCCTTTATCTATCCTACTGGTACTCTCCTCAAAGAGGATTGTAATTTCCTCAAGTCCCTGGAGGATCAATCTACCATAGAACGCAGAACTATCATTGAGCAAGTTGGATACAGTCAGCCTATGCTAGTTAGGTATGCTAATCTTACGCCAACCCATTTCATATTGCCCCAATTTTCCCATCAACTACCCCCTAGATTTGCCCCTCATGCACACATTAGGAGCCATTTGCAGTGGCCAATTCACCTCCCATCCTGCATGACTTTGGACAAGGAAACCAGAGCACGTGCAGGAAGCCCACGCGGTCACAAGGAGAACATGCAAACTCTGCGAACGACAGCACACAAATTCAGGACTGAACCTGGGGTCACTGCAGTTGAGACAGTGGCCCTACTAACTGTGCCACTAAGTCACCCCCTCAGAGAATGACTGATGCTTGGGTTGGGATCTTGCTCTGCATCATAATCCTTGAGACTTGTGTAGGTTCAACACAGAAACAGACTCTTCTGCTCACTGAGTCCCCAGTAACCCTCAAATGCCCATTTACACTGGTTCCATTGCAACACAGAAGCAGACCCTGCCGCTCACCGAGTCCCCAGTAACCATTTACACTAGTCCCATTACAACACAGATACAGGTCCTACCAAGTCCCCAGTAACCATTTACACTAGTCCCATTACAACACAGATACAGGTCCTACCAAGTCCCCAGTAACCATTTACACTAGTCCCATTACAACACAGATACAGGTCCTACCAAGTCCCCAGTAACCATTTACACTAGTCCCATTACAACACAGATACAGGTCCTACCAAGTCCCCAGTAACCATTTACACTAGTCCCATTACAACACAGATACAGGTCCTACCTTGCAAGTCCCCAGTAACCATTTACACTAGTCCCATTACAACACAGATACAGGTCCTACCTTGCAAGTCCCCAGTAACCATTTACACTAGTCCCATTACAACACAGATACAGGTCCTACCAAGTCCCCAGTAACCATTTACACTAGTCCCATTACAACACAGATACAGGTCCTACCAAGTCCCCAGTAACCATTTACACTAGTCCCATTACAACACAGATACAGGTCCTACCAAGTCCCCAGTAACCATTTACACTAGTCCCATTACAACACAGATACAGGTCCTACCTTGCAAGTCCCCAGTAACCATTTACACTAGTCCCATTACAACACAGATACAGGTCCTACCTTGCAAGTCCCCAGTAACCATTTACACTAGTCCCATTACAACACAGATACAGGTCCTACCTTGCAAGTCCCCAGTAACCATTTACACTAGTCCCATTACAACACAGATACAGGTCCTACCAAGTCCCCAGTAACCATTTACACTAGTCCCATTACAACACAGATACAGGTCCTACCAAGTCCCCAGTAACCATTTACACTAGTCCCATTACAACACAGATACAGGTCCCACCAAGTCCCCAGTAACCATTTACACTAGTCCCATTACAACACAGATACAGGTCCTACCTTGCAAGTCCCCAGTAACCATTTACACTAGTCCCATTACAACACAGATACAGGTCCTACCTTGCAAGTCCCCAGTAACCATTTACACTAGTCCCATTACAACACAGATACAGGTCCTACCAAGTCCCCAGTAACCATTTACACTAGTCCCATTACAACACAGATACAGGTCCTACCAAGTCCCCAGTAACCATTTACACTAGTCCCATTACAACACAGATACAGGTCCCACCAAGTCCCCAGTAACCATTTACACTAGTCCCATTACAACACAGATACAGGTCCTACCAAGTCCCCAGTAACCATTTACACTAGTCCCATTACAACACAGATACAGGTCCCACCAAGTCCCCAGTAACCATTTACACTAGTCCCATTACAACACAGATACAGGTCCTACCTTGCAAGTCCCTAGTAACCTTCAAATGCACAGTTAAAGCAGAAGAATCATGGGACACCAGCCAGGCTGCACTTGGAGTATCGCCAACAGTTTTAGACCCCATATCCCAGAAAGTGCTTGGTAGCTTTGGGCCTGTACTCACTGGAATTTAGAAGAATGCAGGGGGATCTCATTGAAACCTACCAAATGTTGAAAGGACTAGATAAGGTGGATATTTCCTATGGTGGGGGTATCCAGAGCTAGAGGGCACAGCCTCAAAATTCAGGGGCGACCTTTTAGAACAGAGGAATTTTTTTTTATCCAGGGATAGTAAATCTATGAAATACTCTGCCACAGACTGTGGTGGAGGCCAAGTTCGTGGCTATATTTAAGGCATTAGTTGATAGTTTCCCGATCGGTTAGGGCATCAAAGGATAAGGTGAGAAGGCAGGTGTAAAGTCTCGTACTAGTTCCATTTTACTCTCTCCAGATTCCGATCAACTCCATCCACCAGGTACGACCACTCACCAATTCAACCAGGGACAATTTCCATGGACTAATTAACCTACCAGGGACAATTTCCATGGGCTAATTAACCTACCAGGGACAATTCACACTGACTAATTAACTACCAGGGACAATTCACACTGACTAATTAACCTACCAGTCTACACGTCTCTGGGACTTGCAGTGAAAACCAGGGCACTGAGAGGAAACCCTTCATCATGAGAAATCCACACAGACAGTATTGAACAAGGTCGTCTGAGTTGAGAGGCCGTGGCTCTAACAACTGTGTCAGCATTCTTATTCAAGCTCCTGTGAACACAAGATGGCCTCATGAACATCAGTAAGTGATCTGAGATGAATATTGCACAGACCACTCCCCTGAACAACATCAAGGACTGCTTTCCATATATCCCTGAGGGGGCAAGTTCACCCAAGGTAATGCCTCCCCTCTCCAGCTCTGCTAAATCTGGGGCCTTGTCACTGAGATGTACCACACATACTGCTGGGGAACAGGACCCTGCTCTTTGCCCCCACACACAATCAGATTAAACACATCACATAATGCTGGGCTCCCTCCACCATTCTGCAGAGTGCAGGGAGGTTTTTTTGGGAGGGGGTTGATGATCGGGATGCTGTTCTTTTTTGTATGGGGGGGTAGGTGGGTTTGATCTTTCTCTCTGAATGACTTTCATATTCTCTCTTTGTTTCTGGCTATTGGGAGAAGACAATTTTCAGAGTTGTATAAGGATACTTGCTTTGGTAATAAATGAATCAAATCAAATGAAATCTTTGTTCTCTGGAATGAAACACGACAACAGCCACTTGCAGTCCTTTCACAGTGAAGATTCAGACTGTCCCATGCTGTCTCCTGCCCCTCTCCCCTCACTGACTCCATCTTGATTGTTCCCTTCCTCCACATCCTCTACTCATGGACCATGCGCGCCACCCCGCCCTCCTCCCCACCGTCTAAATTGTGATACGCCTCCTAGTTTAACTTTCACTTGTGCGTTTGTATAATCTGTAAATTTTCAGTGAATTTCTAGTAATCTATAGTTTAGCTAGTTCTAGTTTGCAGCCTGGATCACCCCAGCATAAATTAGACTGCCCTTGTCTTGAAGACTGTTCTTATCAAAACAACTTCTATGATCCATCTCAGCTGCTCTTTCTGTATAACAACAACCACAAGGCAAGATTCTTTGCCCTGCTTTGGTTCTTCCTTGTTCCTTATTAATTATGATATTTATTTGTGATGAACAGCAAATTAATGGCGGTATTCACAAGGTTTGAGACTTGTTCTGAATTTCCAAAAAACCTTCTAGATAATATCATCTCCAATTACACTATCTCACAGAGCTGTCCTTGGTCTCAGGAACATATCCACACCCTTTCTTTCCCTTGCACCCCAGCACTTGGTGAGCTCTTGCCAGGCCAATGAACACCCTTGGGCGCCGCAAAATTTCAAGGCAAGGTCAATGAAGTGGCAAGTTGAAGACCGACGTCCTTACCTTGGTGAGCCAGCCTCGGACAGCCGGTTTCCATTCGGCTCGAGAGCCCGGTGGGCTTGCCAGCTGGACCTTCAGGATGTTCTGCAGCACACGGATCCACTCCTCGAGGATGTTGGGGGAGTCTGCAGTCAGGTAGTACGTCCTGCTCTCCGTCACCAGCTGCAGCAAGTGGGACCACAGGAAACCATTGACAGAGTCTTCCTGTACGCCCTCCCGCGTCAGCTTTGCGATCCGTAGGGGCTAGCGCTGAACCACGAGGAAGCCAGTGGGAGCACGTTCTCTGGGGAAAGTGATCTTAGCACACCTTGGTGCTGTGCTTAATTGGTGAGGGGCTACATGCTACTCCTATATTGAAGAGTTTGTAAACTGTATCAGTGTCTGGATGAGGATGTACAAGGCAGGCTTAGTAAGCTTGCAGAACTAGCTGGTGTTAACAGTGAAATGGTTATCAGGATTTACAGATGGATCTTGATCTGCTGGGTAAACCTGAACCTGCATCAGGGCCAAGGAAAAGCAAATGGAGTTTAATCCAGGCAAGTGCGAGGTGTTGCATTTTGGGAAGACAAGTCAGAGTGGGACTTTCACAGTGACCGGTCAGGCCCCGGATGGTGTTATAGAACAGACGTACCTGGGAACAAGAACATTGTTATCTGAAAGTGGTACCGCAGGTAGACGGGGTACTGAAGGTGGCTTTTGGTGTGCTGGCCTTCATCAGTCAGGGCACTGGGTATAGAAGTTGAGATGTTGCAGTTGCATAAGATGTTGGTGAAGCCAAATTTGGAAAATCCAGCTAGGTGGAAGATGCCATTAATGAGATTTATGAGTATGTTGGCAGGACTCATGGGACTGAGTCTGGAGAGAGAGAGACTGTTTTCACTTGGGCTTAGGAGAATGAGGGGTGATCTCATTGAGGGGCGTGGAGTCATGAGGGGCCTAGACAGGGTCAGAGTGCGTGCTCTTTTACCCCAGGGTTCTGAATCAAGAACTAGGTTTGCGATGAGATGGGAGGAATTTAATAGGAATCTGAATTTACTCTTTCACTCAAAGGGTAACTGGTGTATCGAATGAGCTGCCAAAGGAAGTGGTTGAGGTAGGTACTTTAAAAACACTTAAAAGTTACTTGGACAAGGTACGTGGATAGGAAAGGCTTAGAAGGATACAGAGCAAATATGGGCATATTGGGACTGGCTTAGATGAGACATGGTCAGCATGGAGCAGTTGGGCAGAAGGGCCTGTTTCACTCCTGAGTGACTCTAAGATTGAATATTCACACTTTGACACAGTGTCTTTGCACACCCTTTGTACTCGATTGGCACGTCACAACCATCGCGTTAGATGCCCGACTTCGAACGGCAGCAGTGGGGTAGCAGGTAGACGGGAAAGTACACACGATCAGAGATCCAGCAGGTCACCAGATACCCGAGAGCTGGAAGGGCAAACTGAGCGGTTCAGTGCGCTGGGTGGGATTACCAGCCCGGATATTCCCATGGGCCACATGGGAGGGGGCGAGGGCACAGAAGTATTTCCAGAGGTGCACATTTGCACTTACCTGGAAGGTCTGCGCTCCCTCCCCACGCACAATACGGCAGGAGGAGCCAAGCTCGATCTGGCCTTGGGGCTTGCGGATGACGTCACTCTGGAAGCACAACGTGGTCCTTGGGAATTAGGGTGGCCTGGAAAATTGCATCCCACAGCCCCCAATGTAACTGTAGCTCTGACTGCATCGCAACATCCCTGTTCGGGACAGGGTTACTTACGGGCGACTTGTAATAAAGGATCTCGCTGTTCCTCAGCGTGAACCATCGCCTTTTCCACGTCCTTACGCGGCCTCCCATCTTCAGCAGGTACCCAGATTTTTCCAAAGGCTCCTGCAACCGACAGAGCGGTGGGCGGGTCAGGCAGTCTGCTGTGGCTGTGCACTGAGCACAGAAATGACTCGAGAACTGACAGGCAGAGTAGGCAACCGCTTGAGGTGGTCAGAGTCTAATGTAGTGTGAAAGGACAGCGAGGGAAACTTGGCACCCACTTCCCGAAGAAGGGTAGGGGGCTGATAAAACAACGGCAATATCTAGTAGGGGTATTCTGCATGGAGTTGGAAGGTCATGTGATCGATATATCCTCTTAGTTGTATCATGTGGAGAGGTGGAGGTGGGGCAGTATCATGTGACAACACTTCCCATCCAATCACGTCACTCATCAAGAGGTGAGGTCACATGAAGACACTTTCTATCCAATCACCTTGGGCTTACAACCTCCTGACCCATAAGGCAATGAGGTATCAGCATTCCTGGGAAAGCGCACACCCAGGGCGACCAGCAAACGGTCCCAAAACTGTGAACTTGGGCCAGATTCTTAAACAGGTTCACTGCTCACTTACCAGTCCCTTCCCACCCTCACCCAGCCACTTACCCTCTTTCACTACAACAATCGTTTTGCCACTTCTTGCACCTCCTGGCTCCTGTCATCCTGCCATTGGCAGCCTGCGCCCCAAGCTCGCAAGTTCCCTTCCCAAACCCCTCTGCCTCTCGTCCCATTACTAAGACTTCAGAGCTTAGGGTAACATTGTGGGGCTCCTGGGAATTAGTGTGGGGAAGAGGTGCGGTGGAAATGCAAGGTGCTTTGGTCTTCGATGCCACTAACCACAACTGAATCTCCTTAACGTTACAGTCAAAACGCAAAGTTGCTTTGATCTAGGTACTTGATCCGATCTACAACAGCTGTGGAAAGGGACTGGTGATGTGAAGTCAGAGAGAGGGAGAGGACTGATGGTAAATGTAGTCTATACTGTCGGATAACATCAATAAGTGATTGCGTCCCCAATCCCTGTCGAACATTTCAGCTGAGGACTATTCAGGGCTCTGAGGTACCAAAGCGGTCTGTGGTCTGCGCACAGCTTACGTTGCAGTTGCTCTCTGTGGAGTAGACGGAACCGGTCCTGAGGAGTTTGTGTTCAGGCTCGGAATAATCGCTGTCTACAGAACAGGCGTCAGGAGGGATGGCGTAATCACTTTCCGAGCTGACAGAGGACATGGACACGCCTGAGGAGAGAGAGACACACACTGTGAATTCCACTGCCCTCACTCGTGGGTTCAGGTGCACAGAGTAGGACAGGTCCATGAGGGACTGGACCAGTGAGGGGCAGGTAGCTTGGTTGCCCTGTCAGATCAGTAGGACAGCTCCATCTACACATTTCATAATATTTATTTCTGACAATCATCTCTTCCTTTTCCCGTTGTTTCTTCCACAAGTGGAAACAGTTTCTGTTTATTCCACCTACATCCTTCTCGACTGCAAATACCTTGATCATTCATGTTGTCCACCTCCTTCGATTTAAGGAGCACTGCCTCTCCAGTTTACCCAATGAACTCAAGTCCACATCCGGGACACACTTCCTTCCTTTGCAACAAACAGCCCAACTCTAACTTTCAGGCCACTTCCAGCTTGCTGGACTCCTGTTCCACCAGGTGAACTGGACCATCCTCTCCCCGAGAAGGTGCCCAGTACAGCCAGCAACAGATCTGTGGACACCACTGATCGTAGAAGTAAAACTGTGTAGATTGCACTGGGATCAAGAGGAACACTCCCTCTCCCAGGTATCAGACAGTAGACAGTCAGTCTTTGACTGGTCAGGAAGGGTTAGGAAAACCTGGTGGATGTGTGCACCGGTATTTAGTCTTGCATAATTTGCAAGTTTGTTGTTAGTTGAACTAATAAAGTTATTTGTCAGTTAATACAGATTTTATGTGTCTAACTGATTATTGTTCTTGAGGGTGAATACTCACAACAGTCAGCTCTGTATAGGAATCAGAGTGGTTAGCCCAAGAGGAATCTATTTGCCCCATCAGACATACTGCCTCTATGCCAGAGATAGTGAGTCAGTTCCAATCTCATGCCCTCTCCAAGAGCGCTACTGGTTCTTTTCTAACAGATACTTCAGTGAATCTGCCCCCACCACCGTTCCTACTGATGCATTGCAGATCTTAACTGCAGGCTTTAAGGAAAACTTACGTACGTGTCACATTTGGTTCTTCCTGCCATCACCTCAGTCTTTCCCCTCTAATGTTAATGGGGACAGTTTCTGTCTATTCTACCAATATTCTTCTTGATTGTAAAAACCTTGATTATTCACCCCCTCACCTTCTCTGTCCAAGGAGAACTGTAGCTACATAACTGAAGTTCGTCATCCTGGATTCTTCTTTAAATAAAACTTTTTCTCAACACTCCCCAGTCTTTTACATCTTCCCTAAAGTATGGTGCCGGAACTGGACACATTACACCAGCTGTGTCCCAACCGGTGTTTTATAGAGCTCCATCACCTCTTCCGTGTTCTTTATGCCTCTACTCAAAGGCCAGGGTGCTGTCTGCCTTTTTAAACACGTTCTCAACTTGCCCTTACTTAGATGAAACACACAAAGCCCAGCAGATTGGTGTTCTCACACCCGTGTGGGAATGGTGCTTTCTTGTAGACAAAGCCTCTGGCTGTCCAGGTCTCCATTGGTCAGACCCTTCCTGCAGACCGGTTGCCACGTTTTCTTTACAGAGTCACACAGTAAGGGAACAGGCCCTTCAGCCCAGCTGGCTCATGCTGACCAAGATTCCCAATGAAGCTCGTCACATTTGCCTGCATATGGCCCACATCCATCTCACATTTCCTATCCATGGTCCTGTTCATGTCTCTTTTAACTGGATAATGTACCTGCCTCAGCCACTTCTTCTGGCAGCTCATTCAATACATTGACCATCCCCAGGGTGAAAAGGCTGCTCCTAGGCTCCTGTTAAACAATTTACTCTCACCTTAAACCTACGCCCTCTTGTTCTTAATTCCCCAAACCTGTGGAAAAAAGACTGCACGCATTCACCCTCTATATGCCCGACTCCATAGATTACCCCTCATTCTCCTATACTCCAGTGAAAACTGTCCCAACCCGATCACCCCTCAATCTCCTACACTCCCGACCAACTCAACCTCACGATGTAACTCAGTCCCTCAAGTCCCGGAATCAGCAACACCCTCATAAAATCTCCACTGCAGTCAATCAAAAGCAGGCTGAGCAAAACTGAACACAATATTCCAAATGCTGACACCTTGGCCAGCTGGAACATGACCCTCTGTGCTCGGTGCCCTGACTGAAGGCCAGCTTGCCAAGTGCCCTGTCAGCCAGTGATGCCACTTTCCAGGAATCTGCTGCATCGCTCCCTCCCGCCCTGCCGAGGAGACCTCCGTTGCGACGTTGGAGAAATGCTCACCCACTGGGCTCCTCTGCCGGATCTCGTTGATCACCCACCTCTTTTCACAGCTCGGGGGCTCCCGGGGCCATTGGCTTTCCTCGACTCTGACCCTGCGGTGGACGTTCGGAAGCTGGCCTGGGAACTGCTGTCGTCGTCGGATCCCGAGGACTCGTCGGGGAAGGGAATGTTGCTGATCTGTGTTGCTTTCTGTCAAATTCCAGCAAGATAAAGGCAACGTTACTTTTAGCACGTACTATCCTGCCTGCAACCCAGTTCCTTAGCTGGAGTCCACGGGAGGGGTGAGCGATGGAGACACAACCAGCCCAGAGACACGAGGCAAGGTCAATTGATTCCAAAAGTTTGGAATAGTGTTCAATATAGAAATCCCTCCCCTCTCCCTTCCCCTTGTCCCAATCATGATTCCCCTCTCCTTACCCCCTTCCCACTCTCAGTCCACCACAGAGACCCAGATCAGAATCAGGTTTATCATCCCTCACAGATGTCGTGAAATATGTGTTTTTATTGTGGCACCAGTACAGTTCCATACACAAAATGACCACAGTACTGTGCAGAAGATTCGGGCACCCTAGCGATTTACATGTGGCTCAGACTCTTGCACAGTACAGTATAATATTCTCTCCACATTCCCATCACCGACCCCAGCTCTCCACAGTCACACCCCCAGATTCTGCCTCCAGCAGAATTCACCTGCCAGCCTCTACCAGCTCAGAGGGCAATCCTGTCCCAGCGCATCTGAATGCAACTTATTTTCTTTCACGTACACGTCTACGCTCCCCGATTCTCACACAGCCTGGAAAACAGGCCATTCTGCCCCACTCTCCATGCTGACCAGTGGGCGTTGTAAGTGACTCGAACTACTCTGCGCTTTACCTTGGTAACACACAAGCCGTTTTCTCACTGCATCAGAGTACACGTGTTCTGTCGCATTTACTCTCTTCCCCAACACCCAAATTAACCTACCCATCAAACAGCATCATCAATGTTGTGATCCCACTACCTTCCTGTAAGGAGTTTGTCCATTCTCTCTGTAACTATACGGGTTTTCTCCGAGTGCTCCGGTTTCCACCCACAGCCCAAAGACGTTCAGGTTAGTAGGTTAAGTGGTCCCATGATTAGGCTGGGGTTAAATCGGGGGTTGCTGGGTGCTGTGACCGGAAAGGCCTATTCTGTGCTGTATCTCAATAAGTAAACCTGAACCTCAGAAAGGAATTTTTTTTTTCTCCTATTCATCTCTCCCTAAACCAGGGGTTTCCGACCTTTTTTATGCCACACATCCTACCATTAACTGAGGAGTTTGTGGAACCCATTTTGGGAACCCTTGCGAACTAACCCGTGTTTGCTCTTTCCCATTTCTTTAAACTGAAGCATTAACCCTGGCTCTCTCTCTGCAGATGCTGCCCAGCCTGGCCGAGCATTCCCAGTGTTTTCTGGTTAATTAAGGAAGCGCTCTTGGCATCTCGAAGCAGAACACCTGGCCTACAGCCTACCATACGTAAAACTGGTCATCGTACCTACCCCTTTCAAGGTGGTGTAGACAGGAACCGTCACGTTCTTGTAGATGAGCTGAGTGAATGAGCCAGATGTAATACCTGCAGGAAGGTTCGACACTGGGGAACGAACAGAGAAACAGAGGAGGTTAACACAAGAACCCAGAGCCTGATGCTTGCTTTGCAAGACCCAGCCTAGATTGTCTTATTTCCAGAACTGCTGACCACCTTGTCATGGTGTGTCACAACACCATGCCCCACAACATTGTCCCTTGTGTTTACAAAGACTCAGGCTTGTTCAACTACTCTACCAAGTTGCCTTACTGGGGAGCCAGAGTCAGTGAGAACAGGCCTCAAAGTTGGCCTGGGCAGGCCCCAGCCATGGCAGTGATGACAGCGTGTGGGGAGACAAGAGATTGCAGATGCACGAATCCAGAGCAAATGACAATCTGCAGGAGGAGTTCAATACACCTGTGGGGGAAAGAAACTGTCGACTCTTTGGGTTGACAGCCTGCATCTGGACTGAGAGTCGAGAGGTGAGATGGCCAGAATAGAGAAGGTGGTCAGAGGCAAGAAAGAATTCTGAGGTGATTGGCGGACCTGGAAAGAGGTACGTGAGCGGGCAGGAGGCGCAAGGTAGGGATCGTGAGCAGGGGTGGAATTGAGAGACTGCCAGAAAAATGATGGATGGACACAGACAAATGCAGGGCCATGGTTAGTGCGATGCCATCACAGCTCGGGGCATCAGAGTTCAATCCCAGCAATCCTCTGTAAGGAGTTCGTATCTCTCCCTGTGGAATGCGTGGGATTTGTCCTGGTGCTCTGGGTTCCCCCAACAGTCCAGAGGTACTGGCCATTGGTCTTTGAAATTTGTTCCCCAGTGTGGCTGAGGTAAAACCGAGAGGGTGTCGGGGATACTGGGCATGGTTCAAAGGGCCAGAAAGAGCTACTCTGCGCTGCATCTCCAAAAAATAAACACGATTAAAATAATAGAGGAAAAGGGGGGTAACAGATGGAACGAACACAAGAGAGGAATAAATAGTCGACGTTTGCGGCCGATATCCTTCATCAAGGCATGAAAGGAAGGGAGAAGCAGCCAGAATAAGGCAGTGGGCGAGGGGAAGGAGTACAAACTGGGAGGTGACAGGTGGAACCAGGTGGGGGGGGGGGTGATGGGTAGGTGGAACCAGGTGAGGGGGGGATGATGGGTAGGTGGAACCAGGTGAGGGGGGGATGATGGGTAGGTGGAACCAGGTGGGGGGGGGGGTGATGGGTAGGTGGAACCAGGTGAGGGGGGGGATGATGGGTAGGTGGAACCAGGTGGGGGGGGGTGATGGGTAGGTGGAACCAGGTGGGGGGGGGGGTGATGGGTAGATGGAACCAGGTGAGGGGGGGATGATGGGTAGGTGGAACCAGGTGAGGGGGGGATGATGGGTAGGTGGAACCAGGTGAGGGGGGATGATGGGTAGATGGAACCAGGTGAGGGGGGATGATGGGTAGATGGAACCAGGTGAGGGGGGGATGATGGGTAGGTGGAACCAGGTGAGGGGGGGATGATGGGTAGGTGGAACCAGGTGAGGGGGGGATGATGGGTAGGTGGAACCAGGTGAGGGGGGATGATGGGTAGGTGGAACCAGGTGAGGGGGGGATAATGGGTAGGTGGAACCAGGTGAGGGGGGATGATGGGTAGATGGAACCAGGTGAGGGGGGGTGATGGGTAGATGGAACCAGGTGAGGGGGGGATGATGGGTAGGTGGAACCAGGTGAGGGGGGGATGATGGGTAGGTGGAACCAGGTGAGGGGGGGATGATGGGTAGATGGAACCAGGTGAGGGGGGGATGATGGGTAGGTGGAACCAGGTGAGGGGGGGATGATGGGTAGATGGAACCAGGTGAGGGGGATGATGGGTAGGTGGAACCAGGTGAGGGGGGGATGATGGGTAGGTGGAACCAGGTGAGGGGGGGTGATGGGTAGGTGGAACCAGGTGAGGGGGGGTGATGGGTAGGTGGAACCAGGTGAGGGGGGATGATGGGTAGGTGGGGGAGGGGGGGTGATGGGTAGGTGGGGGAGGGGGATGAAGTCAGAAGCTGGGAAGTCAAAGTCTGAAGGAGGAGGAATCTGATAGGAGAGCAGAGTGGACCATGGGAGAACGGGAAGGAGGAGGGGCACCAGAGGGAGGCGAGAGGCAGGTACGGAGAAGGGGTAAGAGGAGAGGCAGAATGGGGAAATGGAAAAAGAGGGAAGGGGAGGGTTTAGAAATTGCCGGATGTTAGAGAAATCGATATTCATGCTGTCAGATTGGAGGCTACTCAGATGGAATGTGGGGTGTTGCTCCCCCAGCCTGAGAGAGGCCTCACCGTGGGCGGTCGAAGCCACAGACCAACATATCGGAATGGGAATGCAGAGCAGAATTAAAATTTTCCAGGTGGCCAGCGGGAAAGCCCGCCTTTTATGATGGACGGAATGTAAATGCTCGGCAAAGTGGTCCCCTACTCTACATCTGGTCTCAGCAGCCTCGGGGAGGCTGTACCGAGAGCTCCGGAGACCCCGAGATACTCACAGGTGAGGTATCGCTTCCCCTGAAAGGACTGTTTGGAAAGCCTCATTCTGGGAACAGACGTGGCGGAGACAGAGCAACTGAGAGAAAGGAATAGTATTTTTACAAGTGATGGGGTGGGAACAGGTTTAGTCAAGATAGCCGTGAGAGTCATAGGTTTATAAAAGGTATCAGTGGATAGACTGTCTCCAGAGGTGGAGACAGAGGTCGAGAAACGGGAGAGAGGTGTCCCAGATGAACCGAGGCAGGGTGGAAGTTGCCGGTGAATTCAATGAAGTCGACGATCTCAACACGTCTGCAGATAGATGCACCAATGCAGTCATCGATGCAGTGTAGAAGGGTTGCAAAACAGTTCCGTTGCAGGCTTGGAACATGGACTGTTCCACGTAGTCAATCAAATGCAGAATTTCTCCAGCAGTTCGTGTGTGTTCCTCCGGATTTCCAGCAGACTCTCATGTTTAAAAAACAGTGGGTGGTGGGAGGGGAGTGTGAAGATGCGAGCCAGCTGCTGGAAGGAACAAACAGTGCTAGACTGGGAGTTTTTGGAGAGAGGGGAACAGCAGCTGAAACCAGACTGCAGGCAGAGTGTGAAGTGAGAGGTTGGAACCGGGAGCGGGAGGGAGACAAAGATGGACGAAGGTTAGGGGTTGCAGCTCCCTGACGTGCAATTCCAACTCCTCCAAGGTCTCCTTCATCCATTTGCCCATGGAGCTGGTCAGAACAAAGATGAGGATAGTGTGCACAGGAGTAGGAATCGACCAACTGATCAGTCCCTTAAGCCTGCTCTGCCATTTAACAAAGTCAAGGCTGATCTGGGAGACATCTACAGTAGGTGACCCTGCCGGAGGGTGAAGTGCCCCATCAAGAGTGGAACAACCAACCATGCATCCAGACTTGACCCTCTGTTTCTGCCTACCTCTGCACCTCCTCGCTTTTCATGAATCTCTCTTCCGCCGCCTCTAAAAGGTTCAAGGACTCTGCGCACACTGCCCTTCGGGGAAGAGAGCGCCGAGGACAAATGCCAGCCTGTTCTCTCTACCTTACACGGGCAATGCCTTCTCTTGAAAGGGCAAGCCCCAGCTCTGGGCTCTCCCACAGGAGGAAGCGTCTCCCTGTCAACACCTATCATGACCCTCCAGGAGGGGGAGCCACATTACTGGACGATAAACCTCTCCCCCTTTCCTGCTGCTCCCGGCCACGTGAAGTTAAACCAATCTGCTTGCTTGGACTTTGACTGCCTCCTGTCTGGGGGCGGGCAGCATCTTCCTTCCCAATCAACCCCGAATTAAGCATTGATGATGCCAATGGACCCCATCCTGCAGGGACCCACAAGTCCGACAACACCCTGACAACCCCAGTGAAAATCAAGGCTTACAGATTGGTTAAGTCAGCTGGAGGACCGAAATACCCATTCCTTTAGTATTTTCCAAGGCAATGGAAACTACTAAAATCACCCTGATTGTGGTCACTGATGATGGCAGTTACAGGGATTGAAAACTTCTTGGATTTCAAAAGCAGCTCTCTCCTTCCCTCCTTTAACTGGGTGGGGAATGAAAGATGCCACAAAGCCATCAATTCCAGCTGAAAATAGTCAGGAGACAGAAATAGCACCCAATCACAAGGCAGACAGCAGGACTCTTGATCTTTCCACTGCTGTCATTTTGCTTCCTTCAAAAGTTACTGATCCATTTCCAGCTCCGGTCTCTATCAGCCTGTGTTTATTTAGCGCTTTGAAGCTGAGCTGATGCACATTTGCCAGTGAATACAGCCTGCATACTTCAGGTTAATTGGTGATGTGGGGGGGGGGGGGGGCGGGGGAGCTTTCCGTCTGATTTGCAATGTGGGTTGCAGGGCTCAAGTGGAGATGGTCAGACCCGACAACCTGAGACTCCCGTTCCCCTGGGAAAGTGGCAACATTTGCTCATCTCACAGAACGGTACAGCGCGAGACAGGATCCCTAGTCCGCGAAGTCTGTGCCAGTCACCAGAGCAAGTTAAAATAATCCTGTCTGCTTGCAGGTGATCCATACCTTTCCATCCTCTGTCTATCCTACTGCATTTGCCTCCGCAGCCTCCCCAAGGCTGTACGTTCCAGGCCCTACCACATACCAAGTTAGAAATCTTGCCTTTCAGGACTCCTTTAAGCTTCCTCCTTCTTACCTTTAACCTATGACCTTTAGAATTTGACACTTCCACTCTGGGGGGGGGGGGAGGGGAGAAAGACCATCTATTCTGTCTATGCCTCTCATAAAAATACACATTTCGAACAGGTTACCCCCACACCCGAGGAAGCAAAGCAAGTTTCTCCAATCCAAGTAACACACACAAAATGCTGGAGGAACTCAGCAAGTCAGCCAGCATAGATGGAAAGGAGTACAGTCACCATTCTGGGCCGAAATCCTTCAGCAGGACAGGAGGAGGGGAGGGGGAAAGTAGTACAAGGTGGCAGGAGATGGGTGAAACCGGGAGGGAGGAGAGGGGGAAGTAAAGAGCTGGGAAGTCGATTAGTGAAAGAGATACAGGGCTGGAGAAGGGGATAGGAGAGGACAGAAGGCCATGGAAGAAAGGGAAGGGGGAGGGCACCAGAGGGAGGTGAAGGGCAGGTAAAGAGACAAGGTGAGAGAGGGAAACAGAATTGGGGAATAGTGAAGGAGAGGGGGGAGGGGCATTACCAGAAGCTTAAGAAATCGATATTCATGCCATCAGGTTGGAGACCATCTCTGCAGTTCTCTAATCAATGGCCTATTTAACCAAACCACTGGCCCAGGTCAGACAACTGGAGGCTCTTCACTCTGCACCATTCAAACAAGGCACCCAACTCTGGTCAGGCATATTCCTCAAGGCGCAGTCACACACCACCTCATCTTCAGCTGTCCCTTTATCCAGCTCCAGAACAGATGAGAAGCAAGTTTTCAGAGGAAAACAAAAAACAGCATTTGACTTGATCTTTCTCCTGGGTTTGTTTGACTTGCAGTGTGTGGGAAGTTAATCTGTAGTTGCTCAAGACTCAGGTGTTGTATCTGATGTAAGCTCACATATACGCGCTCTGGGTCTGGTTACAACAAACTGACACACACAGGACGTTCATGTACCCGGACAGAGGCTCATATTCATGAACTGGGTGAGATGCAGTATGTTACGAAAGACTCTTCAAAATGTCTATAGGTGTTCTGACCGACTGCGTCACAGCCTGGTACGAAGGCTCCTCAGCACAGGATCACAAATCTTTAAACAGTCTTTACCTGAACAAACACACTTACGTCTCTTAGAGGGATTAGCTCCCAAGGTCACATCCGACATTCTCATGCCCGATTTTGCCAAGGCGTAGATCCGGCCCTCCTGAAAAGGCAAAGGGATATGTTCATTGATCCTTCTTGGGACTCAGTCCCTGCATCTGCAGTTAAATAACTCATCCTGAATGAGTGAGTGAAGAGTGTAGCCACACAGCCATCGTGGTCCTTAACTACAATTAACCAGCTGTGCGTCAGTGGGTTGCAACTTCGACCCAAAGGCCCATCTGGACACACCAGAGGGTGCAGACGCTGGAATCTGGAGGAACTCCATGGGTCCAGCAGGATTCGCTGGGGGGAAGAAAATTGTCAATGCCCTGATGTAAGTTGACCCAAAACATTGTCGACTTCTACCTCTAGCCCAGCCTCCCCAACCCCCAAACAGATGCCACTTGACCCACCGACTTCCTCATGCACCAAGACAGATCATTTGGAGCTCACAATGGCTGAATGATGGCATATGTTTGAACAAGCATGCTTCCTACAACTTTTCTCTATTACACCGCAGAAACTAAATCTGTCAAGGGTATGAAGTTTCTGTGGTGTGAGGCTTTGAAGGATTCTGTAGGAATGTATTTCTGTAGACAGACCATTCTGACTAAGACGCACAGAATTGGGAATGGGATACCAATTAATTATCCATCAGTCTGGTATGGGTGAGTACTCTTCCATTTTCACCTCTGCAATCCATACCTCCTCTGATCCATCACCTAAAGATTCCTGGTCACGATCTCGGGATACGGAACAAAGCATTTGGGGCTGGGATGAGACTCTCCTTCACTCAGAGAGTGGAGAACCGGTGAAATCCTCCAGCACAGTCAGCAGCCGAAGCCGATTTGCTGAATTTAATTATAGGGGTTGATAGATTTCTGGAGCCAAAGGGACATGGGGATATGGTATTGAGACACAGGATCAGCTATGATCACACTGAGTGATAGAACTGGCCAGGAGGGCCAAATGGCCTGCATCTGCTCCCTTTACTGGTGATAGCCACATTTCAAGTTTAAGTTCTCAATTGGAACACCTTGTAGCGTTATTAATTACTCTACATAGTGGAAGAACTTCATTGCTCTATAATCAATAAAAATTCACTTCTTCCTAGATCACTGTTAAATTTTCTACTAAATTATAAATCAAATATAATCAAATTCTCATCATAAAGCAAGTTAGTGCGACACTATTACAGCTTGGGGGGGGGGGGGTTTGTAGTTCATAGTTCAATTCCAGCATCATCTGTACATCCTCCCAATGGAACGCGTGGGTTTCCTCTCACGGTCCAAAGACGTACTGGTCAATTGGTCAGTGTAAGTTGTCCCGTGATGAGGCTCGGGTTAAATCGGGTTGCTGGGCCGTGCAGCTTGAAGGGCCGGAAAGGCCTAGTCCACGCTTCCTCAAAATAAACAAACTCATAGTCAAACAGAACTCAGACAACCGAGTTTCTGTCAAAGTACCAGCAAACACCCATTTACACTCATCCCCTTTTACTCTCCCCATGTTTTCTGCAACACCACACACACGGTGTGTGAATGACGGTGGCCAATGAACCCAGCCACCCGCACACCTTTCTGATGTGAGGGGAAATCCATACAGCACGCAGACGGCACCCGCCAGGATCGAACCCGGATCACTGGAGCCGTCGGGCAACAACTCCACCAGCTCTGCAAAATGTTTCCCAACCCCATTCTCCTGGTAATTCTTAACCCCCTTACCAATCAAAAGCCTGTCCATTTCTGTCTGAAGTTCTCCCAATTATTTGACCCCTATGGCATTCTTCAGTAATGACTTCCACAGATTCACCTCCTCATCCCAGTTGTGAGGCTGAGCCCTCAGCTCCAAGACTCTGCTACTCATGGGAACTAAGTCCACTCCATCCAGGCCTTTCAGCATCCAGACGGCATCAAGGAAATCCCCACCCCCATCCTTATGACTTGCATCGAGTACAGGCCCAGACACATCATATGCTCCTCATAAGTAAGCCTGGGATCATTCTTGTGAAATTTTCTGTATACAAAGCCCTTGCATGCGGAGAGAAGACATTCCGTGTACAGATTTGCTTGACCATCCTTGGAGATAAGATTATGTACACAGGCAAAACATTCTAGAAACGGACAGGGAGAAGGCCTCTGTATCTGCAGAGAACAGTGATTACAGTTACTGGGATTGGCCACTGTACTTTACCACAGAAGGGTGTCCAGACTACACAGACGGGCAGAGGGGTGACCATTCCCCAACCCCACAAGTGGGAGGGTGGCCACCAGGTGTAGAAAGAATTCTACCTGAAAGACTTCCACAGAATGACTCTGATGCAGGCTTTTGATCCGGAACGCTACAACTTCTCCCAACCCCTGCAGATGCTGCTTGGCACGTTCCCCCAAGGATTGTTGTTCCAGATTTCAGTGCCAGCAGTCTTGCGTCTCCACAGAGGTCCTCGGGTTCACAGACTCCGCCGTCCACCGAACCCGGTGTGTTTACAGAGACAGGTCATTGCAACTGCGGAGTCTGGGCACCCTACAAGGCAGTCCAGACACCGAACTTACTACATCCCTCTGCCTTCACCTGCTCAGCTCTTCCCGCAACTTATCTTTCTTTTTCCAGATTCCAGGTTCCTTGAGGTTGTTATAGTCGGTGGGGGGTAGGAACTAGCTCACTCTACCTATTAAATGCTCCCAAAGGTGTGCACCTCAAACAGCCTCTGACAACCAAGGCCAGCCCCTGGCCTTCACGCGTGGCTTAGCTACCAAGCCCGGCAGAACCATTTCTACCGACAGGAGAAGGGGAAAAGTGGGTTACTGGTGCCTTAAGATGGGGCACATCAGCCATGGTTGGCAGCTCATCTAGAAGGAAAACTCTGATCTCAAACCTCCGCTGCCTTGTGTCTATACCCACTCAGGGGGAAGGCTTCAGTAGTAACCCCCCAGGAAAAAATCCGGAGCTGGACTCCTTAAGGCAGTCCTGACGTTGAGTTCAGCATGATTGACAGCTCCTGCGACGCTGCTGGTACAAACTGTCTCGGTCTCTGCCATTCCTCTGGTTTCATCAGCTGTGTGGAGAGGGGAGGCTTACTCTCCGTATCGTACTGCCCAGGCTTGCATGTTTAGATAGCTCATACGCAATATCCATGGCTGACCCTGACCGGCAGGGCCTCACTCAGATTCCAGCACCTGCAGTCTCTCTTGCACACAGTGACAAGCTGTTCTACAGAGAGAGGGAAGCCACATGTGATCCTGGGAGAATTATCCTATAGACAAACCATTCTACACTCGTGCCATGCCATTCCAAGCAAGACAAGGCACTGGACACACCCGGCCTGTCTGTAGACAGGGAGGTTACCCTGCAGACAGGAGCAGATCATATCAAATTCAACACTCGACACTACTTTGCGAGCGAGATGACATGCATTTTGCACGCAGACGGCGTATGTGAGAGCTGTCTTGCTCTTGACGCTGGCTGTTGTGTAGGCACCCGAGCACAAGTGGGGCCTGCCGGGACTCGCCTGTGCTGCTGTCAGTCGGAAGCTCAGATCAACCGTACAATAAGCAGCTTTGACAGGAACTAAATAGAAAGCTGAGACGTGTCATTCCAGTAATTGTTCTTTTCCTGCCTTTTGGGAAGAAATGGCTTACACTTGTGAATTTCGACAGATGAAGACAGGAGCTGCATCATTGCCTCCTACGTGCGACTATAGTGGGGGTGGGGGTGGGGGTGGAGAAGGCTTCTGCCTGCGGTTGACCCCACACCTCACGGGAAACAGGGTATGGAAATGGGTGTGCACGAGGCCAGTGCCCATTAACAAAACTCCAAGTGTGCAAATCACCAGGGAAATGCCACACAGCATGAGGCTAGTGAATACCTTAAGGCATGCGAGCAGAACTAGGCCATTTGGCCCATCAAGTCTGCCCCAGCACTTCATCATGGCTGATGCCATTTTCCTCTCAGAGGTGGTGTGTGGAAGAGAGGGTGGATGTGTGCGTGCGAGACGGGGGGGGGGGGGCGTGAGGGATGGGGGATGGGGAGGGGGCCTAGGCGAGAGGAAGGGGTGGAGAGAGGGCGCAGAGTTAGAAATCATGTCCCACTCAGCACTTCCCCAATTCCCCTGCCTATCACAAGGACCGCACTTCCTCACTGCCCACCATCTCATCTTGAGCCCCAGTGAACTTTCCCGGTCAACTGAACACCTTTTAAAACAGCGAATTGACAGTGCGTTAGATTAATAACAAAATACTCCCAGTAACTCGGCAGGCCTGTCAGCACCAAACTCCATAGTGGAAGTGTCCCGTCCTCTGGATTCACGGGGGCCGCGTACCCCGCCATATTAGAAAGTGATGGGGGAGAGGCAATTTCATTGTAAGTGGGGTGGGGCCTTGTCACCTTGAGAGGGCAATTGAAAGATCTCTTTCATGTTGGTTGGCGATGTCAGAATAGATATTTGCACTGCAGGAGGGTAATACTGAGCCCCAGTGGATTGTACGGCGTGTAGCTGATGCCATGGTCTCACAGCTCCAGCTGCCCGGGTACAATCCTGACTCAAGAGTTACTTGTGTTGGAGGCGCACGTCCTCTCTGTGACTTGTGAGGAATTCCCCCCACCCCCACCCCAGCATTCCAGATTTCCCTGAAGTCCCCAGGTTGGGATGGTAGGTTAACTGGCCGGTAGTGTGGGTGAGTGGTCGAACCTGGGGGGAGCTGATGGTCACATGAGGGAGATGGAAGAATGTTTTGGAATGGGAATGATGGGATTATTCTTGAGGGCCAGCACAGACAATGGGCTGAATGGCCTTTGTTCTTAGGACAATCCTGTCACCTTTTACTGGAAGACCGTTGCAGTGAGGAATGGTAAAGACACTTCATCCAGGTGGGTGGGGCTGACAGTGTTCCAATGTCTTTGGGGATGTGTGGGGGTGGAGTGGGGGTTAGGATTTACCTCGGGCAGAGGTCCGGGGAAGTAATCTTACCCATGAGGGAAAGCGGTGCAGTGGTGGCGGTGGGGGCTTGCTGGTAGAGATGCGCCTGGAGCAATCAGAACCTGGGGCCTCCACCGAAAAGCGGGACGAGTCGTGGACGGCAGCAGGGGCCCACTCGTCCGTCTCCATCTGCTCAGAAACATCGTCGATGTCCGTCTCCTGCAGCTGGACAGGTGGCAGTGGGATGGCCGCGGGCTTGAAGGAGGAGATGTCAATGGAGACGACGTGGTTGGGCCGCTCAGTGCCGGCCTGGGGCTGGCTGCAGTGTTTCTTTGCCAGCTGGATGCTGTCCCTGGGCACCAGCGGGGTCCTGACCTTGGGCAGAGTCATGCTGGTTCCTGCACTGGCGGCCAGGCTCAGCGGCGCGGGCGCAGCAGCCTTGGGTCTGGGCGAGGGCAGCGAGAGCAGGGGAGGCGGCCCGGCGGGGAGGAGGAGGTCTGGGCCGTTGGTTTCGCTCGAGGAGTCCAGTCTTTGCCGGCGGAACATGGTGTTGTGTTCCTCACAGGAAGCCTCCTTCTGCATGGCGGATGCTGGGGCCGACCCACTTTGGACATCTGAGGCCGCTCTCAGAACTTCCTTGGCTACCCTCTGCAGCCTGGCGTGCCCAGCCCTCAGTCCCCCGCACTCCGGGCTGTCTGCCGACGGCTGCGACTCGCCCCCGTGATCCCAGACGTCCGGGCTGGACGCTGCTGGGGCCAGACTGCAGACGCATCGGCCGGCTTCCCCGCCTGGACTCCCTTCGGCTGCCAGGTCACTTCCCTCCCGGCACAGCTCCTTTTCGTCGTCAGGGGGAGGCCGCGCGGTTTGGTCAGGCTTTCCTGGCGGAGTGGGTGTCCGAGGAGCTGGGGGCGCAGGAGGAGAACCAGAGACCTCTGTCACACCAGTCACCGGCCTTTTGCCTTGTAAATCTGTTCAACAGAAAAGCAATCCTGTTACTGACAACCACAATAGCAGAGGTGCCATCTCCCTGTGATGGGGGTTGGTTGCTGGCAGGTTATGAAGTCATACAGCACAGAAACAGGCCTTTCGGCCCAACTGGTCCATGTTGACCAAGATGTCCACCCAAGCCAGTCCCATTTACCCATGTTTGGCCTATATCCTGCCAAATCTTCACCATGTGCAAGTGCCTTTCAAATGTTGTTAATGTACCTGCCTCAACCACCTTCTCTGGCAGTTCATCCCACATACGGGCCATCTCCTGGATGACAAAGTTGCCCTGTAGGTTTCTGTTAAATCTACCCCCCTCACCTTAAGCCTATGCCCTCTAGTTCTCAATTTCCCAATCCTGGAGGGGTGGGGCTACACAATCACACTTCTCTCACCATTGGTCGTACTTGGATCGATTGGATCCACGGATTCCAGCCGGATATCAGACAATAGCTTCAGCATCTGCAGGTGAGGCTGAGGTTGGCAAAGGCTGCCCTTGGGTGGAATGGCAGTGACATTGTGGGAGTGGATGGGAAGTGGGGGAAGGTCAGAGTACAGAGACAGAGGATGGAGTGTGTGATGGCAATGGAGCAGGGCATTATAGTGTCCTGGGAGAGGAGAGTTGGGATTCTGAAGGAGAGCATGGGCAACCTGCATTGTGATGGGAATGGACGTGCTCGACAACAATGGGGTTTGGGCTGTGATAGGACAACGGACAGGAAATAGGCCGGAAGGAATGGGCGTTAAGCATAAGCACAAGTCAGAGGTTGGACAAGGATTACAGTCCAAAACCCTCTCCACCTCCCCACCCTAATGCAGATATCCAAATTCCACCTACCCTCTTTCATGACTGGCTCTGTTCTCACTCAGTCCTTGCTGAAGGAGCAGGGTACAGTGGGGAGGGGGAGTGGGCGGGGGGCAACTGTTTCACTCCGCATCACATGAAAAATCTCCACCTACGGAGCTCACAAATCTGTGCTTTTTGTACTATTCAGTCCATAAGATATAGGATCAGACTCTGGCTGTTCAGCCCATCGAGTTTGCTCCACCATTCCAGCCATAGCACTTGAAACCATCTTAGTCTAAACTAATTCCATCATTCTTTAATCAAACACTTAAGGTTTTCAGCCTACTTAACCTGTTCCTGCATCAATTCAATCATTGCTGAGTTGCAGTTTAATTTCATTTGCACCCTGACCCAGTAAGACAATCACCAGTCTCCATTTGGTTTAAACAACTCCTTTGGAAGGAAAATGACATGCAGGTTTTCATTAACTTCAGTGAAAATGCCCCTCCTGCCTTCTTGGCTAAGTGTCTAGTTCTCATTTGAAGATTACATTCACATCTAGTTTCACTCATCAGACGAAATAGAATCTTTCCCCATCTGTCTACTCCATCTTTCGATTGTGACTGTTATTATTATTTTAAACACAAATTAAATTTATGCAACCTTTATTTTTTCCCCTCAGGAACTACCTGGTGATTTCTTTATTCTTTGTCCTCTCAACTGTCCCCCAACCTGACGGATCCTATGCAGAGTCGTGCTCGGTTTTTGGATGACACAAGGAGAGTTCTCTAGACAGAACACCACTCCCTCTGTAAGCTGAACACTGGTGATGAAAATAATGACTGAGAAATTGGCAGACACAGGTCCTCCCCAGGTTATAAACAGCCACCTTATGTTCAGCCCACAAATACAACAGGGTGTTTGGGAGACCAGCGATGTGAGGCTGCAGGCATCCTCTGGCATGAGGGAACTGAGTTCATGGTCACAATCCCAACTTATGAAGAGGTAATAAAGTTTCCTCAGAAACAGGAGCTGGTCATAACCTGGGGAGGACTGCACTGTGTGTGGGACTCAATCTCATGCAGTCGGTTGCTCCAAGTTCAGCTTTCAGGTAGAAGATCGGTCCTCACCTTATTGATTGGCAGAGGCTGGTTGGCAGGCTGAATGACCAACCTCAGCTTAAGTTCAATCTTTTATAGAAACTTTGAGAACACACGTGCTGAGCTCAACATTGAAAACAGTTTGTGTGAAGAATATCTTGGTCACTATATATTGCGCCCAGTGTGCTGGTGAGTGGTGGAGGCTTGGGCTGGGGGGTAGGGATGGAGAAGTTAATAGGAACTTGGGGAGAATAGAATGGACTGGTGTCAATTGGTGCTTGAGGGTTATCTTGGATTCAGTGGGCCGAAGACAGTTTCTCTCTGTCCCTAACTCCCAACCTAACTCAAGCAGAAAATGGATCTTACTTAGTCTGCTAAGGTGGGGGAGAATTCACAGCCATTGTTTTTGCAACTTGACAAATAAAAGAAAGCCCATTTGTTCCAAACCTTCCCTCATTTCCCTCACTGGGAAACAAAAAACAAAATTACACTATCCCTCCTCATCCAAGTGGTGAGCAACATCAGGATCAGAATCTCTTTATTGCCAGTAAACAGACCAGAATTGACTGTGGTTTGGTGCCAAGCATGAAACACAGGACAGTACCAGAACTGACAACACAATAGCGACTAACAGTTTACAAGACAACAGTGCAAACAGCCATCAGCAATCAATTCACAGAACAGTCACATGCACAAACGTCAATAAGCAAACTTAAATAAATGTGAATGTACAAGCAGACTCAATAATTCCCTACAGGACAAGGAGAGCAGGGACTGAACGGACGCTGGGCAGGGACAGAGGGTTATTACACCCGAGTGAGTTTTAGTGAGAAGGAGTCAACAATAACTGATCGGTCCAATTTAAGGTTAACATTCCTACCAGTTAATCTCTTGTTACTGAATAACAAGCCATGGTTTACATGTCAGAGTTGTAAATCGATCACTGGTTTCTAATGAGTGATTTAGTCATATGGAATATTATGGGAAGCAGTCAAACATTAAACTCCAAGATTAAGCATTCCTTAAACCACTAAATGTATCAATGCTCAGCTTCTCAGCTAGTTCCCATTGATGTCCTTTAGTGCTTCCTTCACCGAGATTGTGTTATTGGGGATAATCAGAAGGTGAAAAAGTTTATTCATTACTCCCACTAGGCAGGGTGAGGGAGAGAGAGAATACGGGAAGAGCTGCTCCTTTTCACCACTCTCAGACATATTAAAAAGCCCCTCTGTCTCTCCACCTCAAAACCCACTCTGGTCTAGAGGTCTCTTCCCTTGACACAGTGTCAATTATGGTTTTTGTTCACACATCACACGTCAGTTATTGGGAAAAAGTTTCACTATTGGAGAAGTTATAAACCAAGGTACTTGATGACATTTAACAGGAATAAAGAGAGTCAATATGTCTACGGGAAAGGAGAATTATTATTTTTAATAAGTATTAACAGGAAAGACAAAAAGTTTACTGGTATTTCTTCATTTTTAATCTTTTTTTATTGATTTAAAAAAAATGGTATTTCTTAAATATTCAGGCGATACATATGGCTCGTTGGGTGGGAGGAAGGTACGTCAGAGTTGGGAAAAGTCTGCTTTCGGGCTGGGAAGCAGCGATGACATAGGGGTGTGAGGAAATGGATGCCGGAGTCAGAGCTGGGGCCTCAGTTACTGGCGGCACGGTGGTGCAGCTGACGGAGCCAATGCCCCACACTTCCAGCGACCCAAGTTCAACTGTGAACTCTGGTGTTGTCCATGCGAGCTTCGGGCAGTCTCCCCGTGACCACGAGGGCTTCCTCCTGATGTCTGTGTTTCCACCCAGATCCCAAAGACGTTGCTTAATTGGCCAATGCAAATTGCCCCAAGTGTGTGAGTGGGTGGGGGAAAGAGGGGAAGGGAGTTGAGAAAAGGAAAAGGAATGGGATTAATGCAAGATCAATGCAAACGGGTGACTGTCAGCCATGTCTTTGGAATGCAAAGGTTAAAGGGCTGTACCACTGCGAATGTTAATCATCCAAGTAATTAGTTTAGATAAGGGTGCCTGGAGTAATATATCCAAGCTTGCCGACAATACACAGTCCAGCGGGGATGAGCTGTGAAGCGGACACCAAAATTCTAAAGGGCGAATTATGCAAATGGACAAAGACGATGGCTGAAAGAGAGATATTAAATCAGGTACGAAGAATGGGGAAAGGAACAGTATTAAAAGTGTTGATGGCCTGAGAGATTTGGCTGCCAGTAGATTAAAAATAAATAGGAGTAGACTATTCGGCCCCTTAAGCCTACCCCACCATTCAATACAATCATGGCTGATCTGCCCCAGGCTCACCTCCTGAGCTGTGCCAAGTTCCCACATCCCTTGATTCCCTGATCTGCCAAAAAAGCATTTACTTCCTCCGTGTATCTGTAGCAGAACTAGAACACCTCAGCCAAACCTGGAGCTGTCCATGTTAGTAAGGAAATAACCTTGAATTTTATTCTGCAGGGCCTGGATTTCTTCAGCTTGCTTGCGGGTGGTCACTTTGAGATGATAGTTCTCAAATTCCAACTATAACAAAAAGCAGAACAAGAAAGAAGGGAATGTTATTGTTGTTTTGTAACATTAAGCTAATTAGATGAAATTCGTGGGACCAGGAATGCGAGTCTAACTTGGTGTTTCACTTTCAGCGAGGCACGCACTCATGGTGCGCCGTAACATGTGCAATTCACGTATTTTTACATGCAATCCGTAATGGATTATTTAAACCAGCAAGAACACTTAATCAAACTATATATTTACAATATTACTCATATACTACTGAAACATTAAATACCAGGCAGGGTTTACATCTAATAACAACTTTTTTGTTGCTTTTGATTTCCAGATTGATTAAAATTAGTTCCAAAAAAATAAAATTCACACCTTGTTCATTTGGAAGGGGGACATTTCTGTTACATTGAAGATTACACCATAGTCTCCCCTGCTTAGCTATAAACCAACTCAATATAGAATGCATCTCAACCATATACACAGTATACTATACAAAACAACTACTATATACAGACATCCATAACATAGTATATTTTAATCGCTGTGGTGGATTTCTTACTCTTGAGGGATAATGTATTTCGTGACAAAGGAAGTCACTCTGCTTGGCAGGTGAGACGTGACTGTGAAATAATCACAGTTTCTGGGCCTCCATGCTGGATGAGGAGTTGACTCAGACTGCAGGAAGTGGTTCTGACAGCTCTGGACACCTTTCTTCTCCTTCCTTTTTCTTTCTAGTTTGTTCATCTTGATCTTGGGAAGGCACATTCTGATCTCTCCTCTTCATTTCCTCATTAACATCTTCTGATGCATCCTCTGTTTTTGTATCTCCACTGACTCCTTTCTTTTTGGCCTTCCATTCATCCAGCTCGGCTTTGGTCTTTGCATCTACTTTTACAAGCAGCTTTGTGTCTCTCACTTGAACTTCATGCAATAACCTTAAAGCACACAGAGTAGATTCTGGTTCTTTATACTCACAAAAGCCGAATGCTTGCAACTTTCCTGAAGCTCCTTGAACTGTTCCGACTGAAAACCAAGCCACATTTTGCAAGTAACTGCCTGATTAACACATCGGAAGCTTTCTCAGATACGTTGCCTACAAAAACTGTTGTAGTTGGACCACTGATTTAATCACTTTGACGCTTCTTCTGAACAGCATAGTCCTTCGTTATGCTTTCCAACCAGAGGCACAGAGGTTGACACCAAGACCCATTTGCCCCTGTTGGGCCATGGTTCACGAGTACAGCATGGAGACAATTGTGGTATCACACAGTAACTTTTAAAAAAATTTGCTTCCAGTTGCCTGTATTTGGATTTTCAATCAAGTTGTAGTTGTCTCAGCCAATCATATCCTGACTATGCTGGACCTTCTGTTTTTGCCACATACAAGCCCAATATGGCTTGTTAGTTGTTGTATTTCACTGATACAACTGTCATTCCAACAGCAATTATCCTTTCTCCACTACAAGTTGTCATTTGGATACCTGCAGGCTTCAGTTTAGTACCTTTGAAATGCTGTTCAAACTCATTTTGTTGAATGAATGAAATAGCCAAGCCTGGGTCCAATTCTGTTTTAATTAATATGCTGTTCACTTCTGGTGTAAGCCATATTGCTTGTCTATTGTTAGTGTTCACATTATAAATTTCAAGATTAACCCAGTCCTGCTTCACACTCATCATTAGAGTTTTCATCAACAGCATGCAGATTGGTATTCTTTTTGAAACTGAAACTTGACTTTTTAGTTTTTTCTCTTCGCTGTGCAGTCCATTTATATTTATCAGCTTGCCATGCTCTTAGTTTGTGTCTAGTTTGTTACATTTTCTGCAAGTTTCACCTTTAAACTTGCATTGGTGTGGTGTATGTGAGCTCCTGCCACAACAGTAACAGTTTGTTTGGCCAGGTCGGTTTCTACTCAGATGTCACAATCTTGTCACCCTCACTTTCACTCCTGACTGCAACTCAATTGTCTGTCTGTTGTTTCCATTGATACAGCAATTTCAATTGCTCTTCTAAATGCAAGTTGCACTTCTGTTAGGAGACATTTTTGAATGCTTTTTTGTAAGATTCCACAAAGTAAGTGATCTTTCAGTGTATCATTGAGCCCATCACTGAACCGACAATGATCAAACAGTTCAGCCAAGTATGCTGAAATGGACTCCCCTTTCTTTTGATTCCGCTTGTGAAACCTAAAGTATTCTGCATTCAACAAGGATTTTGGTTCTAAATGTCCCTGCATTACTTTGACGCTATCAGCAAAACTAATTTCAGCTGGTTACCGAACCAGTCAAACTTCTAAGCCAACTGTATGCTTTTCCACCCAATGCACTCAGCAAAACCATTTTTCATTGGTTATTCCATTTGCTTTAAAAAAATGCTCAATTAGCTCAGTATACATGAGCCAGTTATCTCTGTGCAATAGAACGTGTCTATCCTTCCGATGTAGCTAGTAATTTCAGTTTATTAAAATTTAGAATTATTACCCAATGCTCACTGTTTATGAACTCATGAACTCTTGCACGTTCTGCCTTTTTAAAAAAAACTCTATCATCTTTGGTGAAGAAAACAAGCTGCTCTGAATAAAAAAAGTACAGCGCTTTTTTTTCAACTGACCATTTCTTGCTGCTCTCTTTTTAACTCGAGTATCTCACTGTGCTTCAGTAGGTAGGTACTCGTCTTGGGTTCATTTTAAAAATCACTATGTTGTGTAAACTCCAAAACATTAAACTAATTAAAAGAAAGACACAGGACTGGGAATGCAAAACTTAGTTCATTTTTTTTTACTTTAAGCAAGCCGCACGCTAATCACGTGGTAACATCATAACGTGTGCAATTCAGGTATTTTTACATATCCCATAATGCATTATTTAAATGAACAAGTATGCTTCAAACAATATATTTACAATATTACTGAAATATTAAATACACAGTTATGTTGATACATCATTATGTAACGTCATTCACATATCACAAATGGCTCCAACCAATCCTAGACCATTCTGTATAATTCTATATTTCCTTATGATGTAGGAGGCCATTCATCCCTTAAGCCAATGCTGGCTCTCACAGCAATGCCATCAGTCCTATTCCTCACTTATTTCCCTGTAACCAAGTTTCTCTGACATTTTCACCAGTTCCTTCTGCTGCTTCATGGTCTCACTTGGGCTACGCTGCAGTGACTAATTAACCCACTAGCCAGCAAGAGGGTGGAAACTGAGGCACCCAGAGGACAATCATGTGGTCACAAGGAGAACGTGCAATCTCCACAGAAACTTCACTGACAGCGCCAGGGTCAAGATCACTGTATTGTTGACCAAGTGCTAACTTGTTCAGAGTGCTGTCTGCAGAAAGATCATTCCTTGCAACCACCACTCTGTCATACTTTGTCCCATTCTAATATTTTACGCTTGTCACTGTATTTATCAGCACACTTAATTTTACTTTTTGTACTGTTTATTCTGGGAATACCAGGCAAACATCATCCTGGTGTTTATGACATTAAGTTAACCTGAATCTAGACTCTAGCACTTTCATACTACTCTTGTTGGGCTAACTCCTCTGTGTTTCCCCTTTTACATACCTTCCTTTAAAAAAAAGTTCCCGTCACCCCTATGAAAATCATTCCACAATCTACAGCTAATTAGAAGATGGCAACCAGTGCATCCACCATTTCCATGGCAACCTCTGAGAACTCTGGGATGCAGGTCATCAGGCTCTCAGTCCCATTAATTCCTCCGGCACTTTTCTATTGATGAAGACTAATTTCCTTTAACACAGGACACCTGAGCCACTCCACAGGACAATGTGGTTGAGATTAACTCACTCTCTCATAGTTCTGAGTGGAATAAATGAGAGGCCTCCACTCCCCACTGTCCCAGAGCCACCGCTGCCATCTGGGGTCTGGATCAGAACCACCTTTATTATTAATGAAATATGCTGTGGAATTTGGTTTAGCAGCTGAGTGTAACCAAGTTACAGTAATATATATAAAAAAAATCAAAAAGAAAGCAAAAAAGTGAGGAACGTTTGTGGGTTTAGAAATGATGGCAAAGGGGAAGAAGCTGTACCTAAAACAGCGAGTATGCATTGTCAGGCTCGTGTACCTCCTCCCCGATGGTAGTAAAGAGGGCAGCTTACCCTGGATGGCGAAGGTCTGTAATGATGGATGCTGCCTTCATAAGGCATCACCTTTTGAAGATGAGAAAATGATTGAGCTGGCCAAGCCTGCAACCCATGTAGCTTTCTGTTGATCCTGTTTACGGGAGTCGCTATACCAGATGGTGATACAGCAGTGAGAGTGCTCTCCACGAAACATCGGTAGAGATTTACTAGTCTTTGGTGACAGACAAAATCTTCCCAAGCTCCTAATGAAGTATAGCCACTGGTGTGCCTTTGTGATTGCATCAGTGTGGTGGGTCCAGGAAAGATCGCTGAGATGGCGACACCCTAGAACTTGAAACTGCTCACCCTTATCACTGCTGATCCCTTAATGAGCATTGGTGTTTGTTCTCCCCGCTTCCCTTCCGGAAGCCCACAATCAAATCCTTGATCTTACTGCTGGGTATAACATTGTTGTGATGCCACTCAACCAGCTGATCTATCTCACACCTGTACACTTCCTTGTCACGATCTACCAACAACAGCGGTGTTATTGGCAAATCAACAGATGGTGTTTGAATTGTCACGGTGTAAAGAGAGTAGAGCAGTGGGCTAAGGACACATACTTGATGTGTGCCTGGTTTGATTGTCAGCACTGACTGTGGTTTTCCCCAAAAAGGATGCCCAGTTGCAGACAAAAGGTACAGAGGTCCAGGTTTTGGAGTTTGTTGATTAGTACGGAGGGGATGATGTACCAGTCCTCTGGAGTTGAAATGTAGCCAATAAACAGCAGTAAGTATTGCTGTTGTCTAAGGCAGAGTGGACAGCCAGTGCAATTGCATCCTCTATGGACCTATTGTCACAGTGTGCAAACTGCACCAGGTCCAGGTCCTTGCCTGGGGAGGAGTTGATGAGCTGAGGGAAGGAGCAGGACCATGTGGCTGTGGAAGAGAAAAGTAAAGCTGGGAAGGAATCGGGCTGCTCACCAGCTTCCAGTGCCTGTGGGAGGTCCGGCTAGTAGTAAAGCTCCATTGACATGGGTTCGATCCCAACTTCCGGCACTGTGTGGAATGTTCATGCTCCCTCTGTTGGGCTTTTCTCCAGATTTCCTGCCTCGTCCCAAAAGTCATTATCTTAAGAATGTAAATTACCCCTAGTGTGGGTACGTAGCAGGGGATTAGGAATGAGAGACAGAACAGGTAGTGGGGGGAGAGGGGTGGAATTCAGACTGATGGTAATGCTGGCATAGACTTGATGGGCCAAATGGCTTCCTTGACAAATACATACGTTACACTGACTGGGCTTGTGTTAGCTTTATCGAACACTGAACAATATAACACACTTTTAACAACTTAACCACACCATTTCGTCTTCAAGAGCAGGCAAATCTAAAGGCTGACTAGAGTTTACAGGTAAACACAAAGAAAGTCTTTACTCTGATGTCAGTGTCCTGAACAAAGGAACAGAGGAGGGGTGTGGAGTGGATGGGTTGGAACTTGCAGTGCTGATCTCTCCCTCGGAGAGGGGTAAGTGGGAATGTGGGACACCCCCCTCCCCACCTCGAATGAACTGCAAGGCACAGTAGAGTTGATAGCTACATCCCTTAACCTACACCTTATGTTCTTTCAGTGCTGGAAACAGCAAGGAGAATGCATACAGGAATTAGTATACGACAGTGGCAAACTAAACCCTATTAAACACGTGTGCATTGGCTTGTGTCTTCAATCTGATGAATTATTATTGGTTGCAGTGGTGGGTTGGGAAATGCACAGCCCCACGTGGTGACACAAAAGCTCAGCTTGGATGCTGTCAGTGGTTGGCCAGCACACTGATTATTAACTCCTCAGGCTCCCACGTGACAGTTGTGAGCCCGGGTAGCTGCATAGCAGGCAGCCACGATGGAGAGGCAACAGGAAGGCAAGAAATACACAGCGAGCAGGGTCTCCACCCCAAAGGTTAACAGCCTGCCTGCCTAATAATATTCTGACATCCCAGGAATGCAAGTTACTCATCCCATGATAACAGAGGGCCAGAGGTCAAGGAATATGCTGAGATGCCACAGTGATTATGTAGTGCACAGACCGTGCCCCTGGTTTTCTGGCAGCAAGGGCCCGGTTAGGACTCTGCTCCATGTCGAATTGACCTAAAGAATCTGGGAAGAGGAGAGGGGAAGATGGGGAGAATGTGGCTGGGCCCATTACTGTCCAAAGACTTCTCTGGTGGAAGATGTGTGTGTGAAGAACATGAAAGGATCGCTGTAATGAGGGAAAGTTGTCCGGTGGTGAGCTGGAGAGGAAGCCGCCCTCTCCTTCGCATGCTGAATGACATCCACTCTGTCCCCCTGATCTTCCTCACTGGTTGTGCCAATCAGTCCTCCGTGAGAAGAGACTGCAGCTTCTGTACAGGGGCAGGGGGAGTCCCTGAAAATAATCCAGGAGCAAAGGACTTCTGCCCCAGTCTTCATTTCACTGAAATGTCAATTAGGGAGCATGGGTCTTGGTGGCATTGCAAGTCTTCGAGTCAAACAACATGGAAACTGGCCTTGGGACCAACTGGTCCACACCAACTATGATTTTCATCTCATAGTCCCATTTGCCCATGTTTGGCCCATTTCCCTCCAAATCTTTCTTATCCATGTACCTGCCTTAGTGTCTTTTCAATGTTGTTGAGGCAGGTATCATAAAAATATACATAGAACATAGGAATTTACAGCACGTTACAAGCCCTTTGGCCCACAATGCTGTGCTGACCACATAACCTACTCTACAGACTGCCTAGAGTTTCCCTAGCGCATAGCCCTCTATTTTTCTAAGTTCCATGTACCTGTCTAAGAGTCTCTTAAAAGACCACTTCCACTTCCACCACCACAACTGGCAGTGCATTCCACACATTCACCACCCACTGTGTGAAAAACTTACCCCTGACATCCCCTCGGTACCTATTTCCAAGCTCCTTAAAACCATGCCCAGAGAATACTTGTGAAGAAAGCACAACAGCGCCTCTACTTCCTCAGGAGTCTGCGGAGATTCTGCATGTCACCAAAACCCTCGGCAAACTTCTACAGATGTGTGGTGGAAAGTGTGCTGACTGGCTGCGTTACGGCCTGGTATGGGAACACCAATGCCTTTGAGCGGAAAATCCTCCAAAGCTAGTGGACTCGGCCCAGTACATCATGGGTAAAGCCCTCCCAACTATCGAGCACATCCACATGAAATGTTGCCGTAGAAAAGCAGCACCCATCAAAGATCCTCACCACCCAGGCCATGCTCTTTTCTCGCTGCTGCCATCAGGCAGAAGGTACAGGAGCCTCAGGACTCACCCAACCATGTTCAAGAACAGTTACTACCCCTCAACCATCAGGCTCTTGAACAAAAGGGGATAACTACATTCATTTAAAGACATCTTATTATTTTATGCTCATTATTTATTGCTATTTATTTATATCTGCATTTGCACAGTTTGTTTACAGTTTACATATCCTGTTTACAGTTACTGTTCTATAGATTTGCTAAGTATGCCCACAGAAAACAAATCTCAGGGTTGTATGTGGTGACATGTATGTACTCTGATTAGACAGACAGACAGACTTTATTGATCCCGAGGGAAATTGGGTTTCGTTACAGCCGCACCAACCAAGAATAGTGTAGAAATATAGCAATATAAAACCATAAATAATTAAATAATAATAAGTAAATTATGCCAAGTGGAAATAAGTCCAGGACCAGCCTATTGGTTCAGGGTGTCTGACACTCCGAGGGAGGAGTTGTAAAGTTTGATGGCCACAGGCAGGAATGACTTCCTATGATGCTCAGTGTTACATCTCAGTGGAATGAGTCTCTGGCTGAATGTACTCCTGTGCCTAACCAGTACATTATGGAGTGGATGGGAGTCATTGTCCAAGATGGCATGCAATTTGGACAGCATCCTCTTTTCAGACACCACCGTCAGAGAGTCCAGTTCCACCCCTACAACATCACTGGCCTTACGAATGAGTAAGGCCATTCGAAATTTTACTTTGAACTTTGAGGTACATTAATCACTTCCCTGGCAGCTCATTCCATGTACTGACCATGCTCTTGGTGAAAAAGTTGCCTTTTTACCTCTAATGTTTTCACTTCTTGACCAGTTTAGCCAGATCTCTGGCTATAAACTCAACTTACATAAGAGTGAACTTTTCCCAATTAATAAAGAAGCACAAGAACTAATATTTCGTGATCTCCCTTTTAAAGTAGTCCATAATCAATTTACTTATCTTGGAATTACAGTCACAAGGAAGTTTAAAGATCTCTTTCGTGAAAACTTTGTCAATCTTTCATATGCTATAAAACAGAGTCTGGTATAATGGTCACCTCTATCTATGTCCTTGGTAGGTCGTATAAATGTTGTTAAAATGTATGTTCTCCCCAAATTTTTATACTTATTTCAATCTATCCCAATTTTTATTCCTAAATCTTTTTTTGATTCCTTAGACTCTATTATTTTGTCATATCTGTGGCAGAATAAGCGCTCTAGAATTAATAAAATCCACCTCCAAAAATCTAAAAAAGAGGGTGGCATGGCTTTACCTAACTTTCGCTTATATTACTGGGCAGCTAATATACGTTGTGCTGCCTTCTGGTCTTCCACGGCCAACCCGAGTGCCCTAACTGGGTGGCAATGGAGTTGAGCTCCACTAAAGAATTATCTATATCTGCACTTCTTGGCTCTGCACTCCCTAGCAGTCTGCCCAGATCAATAGCTAATCCTCTGGTTAGACACACTTTGCGTATATGGGCTCAGTTCAGGAAATGCTATGGTTTCCAGGGGTTTTCCATTTCTAGCCCTGTCGCACATAATCACCTTTTTTTACCTACCACGTTCGATTCAGCATTCCATGTTTGGTACAGGAAGGGCATTAGACATTTTGAAGATCTCTTCATTGATAACCGCTTCGCTTCTTTTCAACAGCTCTCCGTTAAGTTCAACCTGCCTAACGCTCACTTTTTCAGATATCTCCAAATCCGACACTTTACTGCTCCTTTAATTCCTAACTTTCCTGAAATGCCTGTGAAAAATGCTATGGACCTATTTCTTTCCATTAATCCACTAGGTAAAGGTTTAATTTCAATTATCCAAGATAAACTAGCAGCCTTACGACGGGCCCCTGTGGATAAAATTAAAATGGCCTGGAAGCAGGATTTAAATATCTCCTTATCCGAGGAGAGCTGGGACTCAGTTCTCAAATCGGTTAACTCAACCTCTCTTTGTGCTCGCCATTTGCCTTTTACAGTTTAAGATTGTTCATAGAGCCCATATGTCTAAATCTAAACTATCTCAATTCTACCCTGGCATTAGTCCGCTCTGTGATAAATGCAAGAGGGGCGTGGCCTCTCTCATCCATATGTACTGGTTCTGTCCTAGCTTGGAGAAATTCTGGAAAGATGTTTTCACTACATTATCGGGTATTCTGAATCAGCACCTAGAACCTAACCCCTTAATTGCTCTGTTCGGTTTTTGGGGCGAGACAGATTTATGTCTGGGTCCGACCAAATGCCGAATACTATCCTTTGCCTCTCTCCTGGCGAGACGCTTGATCCTCCTTAGATGGAGAGATGTTGCCCCGCCCACTCATGCGCAATGGCTTAACGACATTATGGCCTGCTTGGACCTCGAAAAAATTCATTATTCAATTTTTAATTCGGATCTAAAGTTCCATAAGGTCTGGGGACCTTTTATCGAGTACTTTCATAACCTTCCTCTTGACTAGGGTTTTTTTTTCTTCTTTTTTCTTCTTTTCGGTCCCTTGCTTTCAGCTCCCTTTTATTTTCTGGTAGTAGGCATTATTATCCTCTGTTGCTAAGTATATTCACAGTCTGGGAGTTTGACTGTCCGGACTTATACTCTCTATACTGTGTGGTGGTTGGTCTGGAGTTGTTGTTGTTTTTTCTTGTGTTGTGGGGTTTGGGGAGGACACTAAGCTTACTTGTCTTTAATTTAGGTGCTTTTTTGTTAAATTCTCTTCCTTTGTAGCATATTGTTATTATATGCTTAATCTTGCACTGTATTAATGCTCCTCATTGGGATTTGGGGTTTTTAATTTTGTAAAATGTTTTGAAAAACTAATAAAAAAAAATTTTTTTTAAAAGTTGCCTTTTGAATTCTAATTAAATCTCACCCCTCTCACCATAAACCAAAGCCTCTGGTTCTCAATTCCCCTACCCTGCGAAATAGAAACAGAGGGCGTGCATTCACCCTATCTATGTCCCTCAGAATTTTACACACCTCTACAAAATTACTCATATTCACTACACTCCAGTGAAAGTCGTCCCAACCTGCACAACCTCTCTCTCGAAGCCAGCCCCTCCAGTCCTGGCAACATCCTCCGAAACCTCTTCTTCAATCTTTCCAGCATAACGCCATTTTACTATAGCAGGAAGACCACAACTGAATACAATAAATGTGGAGACGCAAGTGAATGTCACATCACAAGGCTCCTCTCTTGATCTTCAAGGCAGACAGCCCAGTGGTGTAGTTAGAAGGAAGTCCAGCACAGATGGTCCAAGCCTGGCTGCAAAAGGACAGTTGGGCACTGGGCTAGCAACCCCATCCCATAAAACCTAGCAACCCCATCCCATAAAACCTAGTGCTATAGAAATGTCAACAGAAGCTCCAAAGACCTCACCCTGGGAGAGGAAGAAACTTCAAGGAGTTACACCTTGAAAGACTAAGAACATGCCCAGGATAGACTCCTCTGGCGTGCTGCCATTGGAGGCCCATGCCCCAGCAGTGATGGGCTTCAGTAGCGGTTAGAAGAGCCGGGCTTCTTGACTCCAGTGGACTGGGTTCAACCCTGGCCTCTGCTGCAGCCGGTGTCGATTGTCCCTGTAACTACATTCGTCTCTCTCAGGAGCTCTGGGTCCCCCAGCACCCCCCCCCCCCCCCCCCCCCCCCCCCCATATTCCAGAGAAGTGCAGGTTGGAAGGTTAATTGGCTGTTGTAAGTTGTGGTGGAATCTGGGGGAATTGATGGCAATGTGTTATTGTAGAGATTGGGATCAGCGTGAATGGTCAGTACAGAGTTGGTGGGCTGAAGGATCTGTTTCCCTGCTGTTTGACGCTGGTGGGTTCATTATATTTTGGGAGATTACTCTGTGTTTTTTAAGCATTGCAAAAATCACATTAAGGCTGCACCATGACTTACTTCTCTCAACTTAAGCGTCACCCACTCCTTGATTCTGGCTGCCTTCTCTTCAATTATTTTCGCCTCCTCGCCCCTCAGTTTGTTCTGGGGAGAAAGGGAAATTAAAATTCAGAAGGAATTTCTCTTACTGAGTTTGAATAACTTGTTGGAGCAGCAAACTGAGCTGTGAATAGATCAGATCACGAGCTGTTCAAACATTAAAATAACTAACAGCAGACACACCCAGATACTGCGAAAACATGCACTGATATTTGACAATCTCCGAACACTGGGCATCAAGCACCAGATACTTGGAAAGGGAGTAGGCAAATGGCACAGTGTGCTCAGAGTCACAGCTCCAGCAACAGTGACCTCCAGTACTATCTGTGTGGAGTTTGCATGTTCTCCCTGTAACTGTTCTGGTCTCCTCCCACATCACAAAGGCATGTGGGTTGGTAAGCCAACTGGCCACCCTGGTGCCTAGCTAGACTTTGGCATGGGGGAAGGGAGAGGAGATGAGGAGAATAAAATGGGATCTGTGTAAATAAATGCATGATGGGGGTCAGTGCAGATTTGATGGGCCAAAGGGCCTGATTTTGGAAGATTTTATTCTTGTCTTTGGCATGGAGTCAGACAGCACAAAGGAAAATAGTGTAATGTCACAGCTGGGGCAGGTTGCCCGAGCCTGACGCCGAAGAGGCAGATGGAGTGCTGCCTACAACAGGTGAGACACGAGTCACTGTGCACTTCTAATCCAAAAGAGAAGGTTGTAGAAATGAGCCCCACACCAGACGTTGGTGCAGAAGATTTATCTCTGCAGTTCCGAGGGAGTGCTTCAATAGCTCTGCGGTTCAAGAAAAAAAAAGATCCCTTAAGACCTTTCCAAGGATGGGGCAAAGTTTTCAGGTAACAAGCAAGAGAAGGAAATTGAAGGCCTTGATTGAGACACCCTCCCCTCAAAACATTACACATTAACATAGTTAGTAAACCAGTCCAACTTGGTAGAATTTTAAAAATAAACATTCTTTTCTTTAAAAAGATTGACAAGGTCTTCCCTTTTCTCCAAAATAAAACTGAAGGATTGATTACAATTTATGGAGCTTGTCTCTGAAAGAAAACTCGCTAAGACACCTGCTTGTCCAGCTGTTGTTCCAGCCTCTGAATCATGTCGTCCTTTTCCTGTAGCGTGTTGGTCACCTCCTGGTATCTCCTGAGTAAACCATTCTCTGATTCGCTGGTGTGGATATTGGCTGCCTTCAGCTTCTCCCTCAAAGCCTGTACCTGGTGAGGTTTAAAAGAAAAGCACATTTTAGTGGAAGAACTCTGGCTTGCAGGTGTCACAAGATACAACTTCATGTGAACGAAATGAGCATGTCAGGTGAAACTACGGAAAACAAGGAAGGACAAGACCCAAAGATAAATAGCTGGAGGGACTCAGTGATACAGGCAGCATCTGTAGAGGGAAATGGACCATTGATGCTTTGGCTTGAGATCCTTCATCTGAACCTAATTTTGGTTTAGACTCCTGGCTATTGAAACCTTACAATATAAAATTATTGAAAAGCGAAAGAATGTGAAGGGCTTGGAATTTTTTTCCTCTTTTTTTCCCCCAACCCAAAGAAGAATGTGGCAAACTGCTCACATTCACTATGATTAAGTATTTTGAGAGGTTGCTGATGAAACACATCAACTCCTGCCTGAGAAACATCTTGGATCCACTCCAATTTATTTACCGTCACAACAGATCCTCAGCAGGTACCATCTCATTGGCTCTTCACTCAACCCTGTAACATCTGGACAGCAAAGATGCATACATTAGGATGCTCTTTATCAACTACAGCTTGGCATTCAACATAATCATCCCCTTAAAACTGATCAACAAGTTCAAGACCTTGGCCTCAGTACCTCAGTTAGATACTTGATTTGCTCACTTGGTGATCCCAGTCAGTTTGGATTGGCAACAACACCTCCACAATCACCACCAGCACAGGTGCACCACAAGGCCGTGTGCTTAGCTCCCTGCTCTGCTCACTTTATACGTAGGACTGAGAGGCTAAGCACAGTTCCAACGGTGTATTTAAGTTTGCTGACAGCACTGTCATGCCGAATCAAAGGTGCTGTTGAATCAGCACGTAGGAGGGAGCTTGAAATCTGGCTGAGTGGTGTCACAACAACAACCTCTTACTCAACGTTGGCAAGACCAAGGAGCGGATTGTTGACATCATGAGGAAACCAAACGTCCAGGAGCCAGTCCTCATCGGGGAGTCAGAGGTAGAAATTCCTCGGTGTTATCATTTCAGAGGACCTGTCCTGGGCCCAGCACATAAGTGAAATTACAAAGAAAGCATGGCAACACCTCTACTTCCTTTCAAGCTTGCATAGATTCGGCATAACGTCTATAACTTTGTCAAACTTCTGTAGATGTGTGGTGGAGAGTATATTGACCTGTTGCATCACAGCCTGGTATGGAAACACCATTGCCCTTGAACGGAAAATCCTACAAAAAGTAGTGGATACGGCCCAGTCCACAATGGGTAAAGTCCTCCCCATCATTGAGCACATCTATATGAACTCATCAAAGATCCCCACTACCCAGGACATGCTCTCTTCTCACTGCTGCCGTCAGGAAGGTACAGGAACCTCAGGACCCACTCCACCGGGTTCAGAAACAATGAACCCTTTAGCCCTCAAGCTCTTGGACCAGAGGGGATAACTTCACTCATCTCATCACCCCTCTCTATCGGGCAACAAAGACTCCATTTCACCATGTCACAAAAGGATTTTGCTATAGTATCCAACCCCCAACACCCTGAGAGCAGGTTATTTTATCAGTTTTGCTTTGTCATTCATGGGATGTTTTTGCACCTCTCATTACACACTGGCTCAATGACCCAGACTGCTCCACTGTCAATAAAGGATTTTTTTTTAAAAAGGGCAGCATAAGTTGATACACGCACAGCAAGATCGCCAGCGAGAGCGAGCACATTGTGTCCAAGTGCGGTACCTTGATCTGTGCAGCAACTCCCTAAACCCCACAGCTTCAACTGGAGAACAGCCCGGCTTCTCTCCCAGTGATTCATCTCCGTGTCCCCTGGTGGTTCAGGCATCAGGTGACCATGAGGGCCCACAAGATGTTGCGACGCTAGACTCCCAAAGGCTCCACTGGGTGCAGTCTCCGTGGTATAACCAGAGGCCTGGTGCACCATTCTATCCACAACACAGAAATTAGATATTGTAGCCCAGAGTCCACCTCATTGTTTAAGCTTCACTGCCTCTCAACCCAGTTAGTAAACCTTTTTCCTCTACCTTCTCTTTCCACAGCTGTCCCTCTTCATGTAGAGGGACCAGTGATAATTTGTCAGATCCATCCTCTGTGGGAACGGATTTCCTAATATTCCCAAACAGATTCAGCAAGGACCATCATATACTGATTCCCCTTTTGTTTTGGGTGAACCAATCAGCAACAACACATTCCCCACCTTTACCCAATCACAACCCTTTGTCAAGTTAGCATTCTTATCCACACCTGCCAACTCTTCTTGTCAGTCCTTGGCCCAGGGAAGGGGAACTACAAGTTAGAAGGCAAGGGGGAAAGATTTAAAAGGGACCTGAGAGGAAATTAAAAAAAGGGGAAAGAATTAAGATGATGAGGCAGGTACAATCACCACATTAACTACATTTGGATGCATGAATAGGAGCCAGGCTCAGACAAATGGGCCTGACTTGATGGACACCGTGGTCAGCATGGACTAGATAGGCTGAAGGGCCAGTTGCCATGCAGTATTAATCTATGGCATTCCCTTCAAGGAGGGAGCTCCAGCCTGCTTTTCTTTCCCTGATGTTTATAAGGGTAAATCATCAGACCAAAGGCATAAATGACCACCCAAGTTTGTTTAAAGTCTGCCATTAACATCGGTTAAACAAAGCTCACACTGGCAGGTAACCTGCAGCCATCTATTCTCCCAAGGTCACAGTCCGAAATACCCCGAAAACTCCCACACACAAAGAAAACAGACGATGGTAAATCTGTTTTGCAGACAATAATAGATCAAGGTAGGGGGGCCTCCCTGGTGTTGACACAACACCGCCCTGTGGGGGCCGACTGCCAAAGACAGGTATTGACACTTAGTTACACGAGTGTGGGAAAGCCACCTCCTTTACCATCCCCCGCCCTCACTTCGGCCTCCACACACACACACAGCCTCAATAATGGGCCAAGTTTCCCCTCTGACAACCCCAGAGCGCAAATCCTCACAGTTCTTTCTGTCATCCGTCCAGATGGATGATGAGGGGGTCACAAAGCTTTGAAGTTTCACTGGATGTCTTGGGGCCTGGGGTACTGCTTTAAGTTCCGACTCTTGTTCCAGGAGGTATCCGACAAATAACTGGCTGGGTGGGGTGGTGGGAGGGGGAAATGGGGATATATAGTGTGGGAATGCAAGGAAGTAAACTGGATCGGAAGTATCGTCTTGCCTGCATTGAGGGTTTTGACAGTGACAACACGAGGCCTCTGTGGATTCTCACTCATTCCAGTGCCATCAGAATCCCAAATTCCGATCAGATTTCCTCAAGAAGGATTTGAATGAGGGACACCCGCACTGCTCGGAAGGTTTCAGCCAGCGGGTGGCCTGAAAACAGAACAAGCTGCCAGAGGATGTGGCTGGTACACTGACAACAGTTCAAAATTCAAATCTGTTATATACCATATACACACTTGAGATTAATCTTCTTGCAGGCACCCACAAAAAAAGACTAACAAACATCCACTGTGCAAAAGAGGAGAAATCATACAAATAGTTAAGAAGTGAACAAGTAATTACGCAGAAGGTGAGATGCAGATTCCCTGAAAGTGAGCCCACAGGCCGTGGAGTCAGCCCAGCAGTGAGGTGACTGAAGTTGGTCCAAAATCCCAGTGGCTGCAAAGGCAACAACTCCTGCACCTCCGGCCCGAAGGTACAGAGAGAAAAGTCACTGAAAACTAGATCATTTCCCACTCTCGGGACCTCAGCGTCTTAATCTGGCTCATCACTGTAATCGGCACAGAGCAAAAAGCCAAGCACCAGTTCATTTCCTGTCCTCGGGCCTTGCTGCCGCACCCTCCCCCAACAATGGCTGTATCTGCATTCTCGAGAGCCAACTTCACCGGATTCTTCAGGAGAAAGTAAATTTCAGACTGCAGATGCCGTGACCGTAGTTCACCAGTATACCTGGCTTCACCTATCATCTTCCAGCTACCCTCATTCCCCTCCCGTCCCACCTTTTCATTCAGGCATCTTCCCCTCCCTTTTCAGTCCTGAAGAAGGGTCTCAGCCTGAATCATTGACTAAACTAGTTTCCACAGATGCTGCCTGACCTACCGAGTTCCTCCAGCATATCTAGGAGCTTTGTGAGGTCCATCCAGGAGCTTTGTCAGCCACTCACAAGACATTGCCATGTGACCAGCGCCATTTTGGACACCTGAGAGTTCAGTGATGCTTGGACAGGTACTTAGATGGGAAGGGTTTGGAGGGATAGGGGCCAAACTTGGGCAAATGTGACAAACTTAGATGGGCATCTTGGTCATCATGGACAAGATGGGCCAAAGGGCCTTCTTCCATGCTGCATGACTCTAATTGCAGGGCCGAGGAGGAGAATAGCCAATCAGCACTCTTTCAGGGCTAGCACTGCTCCATTTGGACCAATGGCCTCCTTCCATCCCTTCCAAGCAAACCGCCTCGAAATAAAGCATCCAAAACAAGGGGGGGGGAAGAATTCCTTTAGAAATGTTTTACCTCATTCACTTGTGTTGTTGTTAACCCCACTCCTGGATTCTCAGGGTTCCCGACCTGGGGCCCATGGATGCTCGGTTAATGGTACCTGTCCATTAGAGCTGGGAAGCCCTGCTCAGGGTAACTCGGGACGGTAGAGATCACAAAGGGAACATGAGCCTCCATTTGGGTAGCTAAACCTCTGGCTGTGATCCGGAGTCTCTGATAGTTGAAAGTAAATCTCCAGGACACTACAAGCAAACTATAAAAGAAGGAACACTACCAGAAGTTTAAAAAAAACCTGAGTATTTATTGGCTAGGAAATGAGAGGCACGAGGCCGTTTGTTCGACAGCGAAGAACCGTTTAATTGGGAGCAGAAATGCTCGGTAAGTCAGGCAGCAGCTGTGGAAAGGGAATCAGAGTTAATGCTTCAGGACTGGATCCATCGGAACTGGGTGAGAAAGAAACACAAATTAGTTTTCAGTAGCCAAAGGTGGTGGTGGGGGGGGGAAGGTGTGGACATTAATTAATTCTCTTTCCACAAATGCTGCCTAACCTGCTGAATAATCCCAACATTTCCCACTTCTATTCCAGAGTTCTAGCATCATTTGATTTTTATTTAATTGGGGAATGCTCCCAATTCACCTGGGAAGAGGAGGAACACCAGGAGAATGTGGAGGTTGACTGAGATAACAGCGGGAGAGTGAAGGCAGGTCATGTAAAGAAACCAGTGACATATACAATCATAGGGGGCATTCCTAGCTGGTGGTCCAAGGACTCCTGAAGGTGGCAGTGCCTGTGGATAGGAAGAAGACATATGACATGCCTGCTTTCATTAGCTGGGGCATAAAATACAATTGCAGGGAGGACTTGGTTCCACTTTACAAAACATTGGTTAGGTGACCACTGGAATATCATACGCCACATTGTAGGAACAAGGCTGCACTGGAGAGGTTGCAGAGGAGATTCACCGGGACGCTGCCAGCAATGGTTTCGGTTATGAGAGACTGGATCATCTGTGTTTGTTTTCTTTGGAGTAAGGAGGCTGAGGGGGCCTGAGAGACATCCAATACCAGGAGAGGCATTGATAGAACAGACATTAAGAAAGTGTTGCCCATAGCAGGTGTCAAAAAAAAGACAAAGGTTTAAGATAAGGAACAAGAGATTTAGAGGTAAACCTGGTGAGGGTCTTCCCTCCACCCCCACCCCACCCAAAGTGAGGTTACAATCTAGAATGCACTGCCTGAGGAAAGAACTCTCAAAATATTTCATTAAGCACAAATTCAAGCACTCGGTCCGTTGTCAACCAAGCCTTGGCGATTCAAGTGCTGGTATAAGATAGTCACAGGGACTTGGAGAGGTGAAGGGCCCGTTTAAGTGTAGAGTTCACCAGTAGACTTGGCCAAGACAGCTGGCCAGATTCTCCCACGAGGGACCATCTACAAACAACCTACCGAATGCAAGTAGGGTGTGGGAGGTAACAAGAGTATCCAGGGAAAAGCCACGTGGTCAGAGCAAGAGCTTGCAGGCTCCACAAAAGCAGCATCAGAGACCATGCCTAAACCGGGGTCACTGTGCTGATGTGGAGTTTAGTGCGATGAGAGGTGACTTTCATCAGCAGATCAGAGAGGAGATGCTGTCCTGGACAGACAGTTTATGATGTGGGGGGGAAACAGCTCACTCACAATTGAGTTGAGCAGCAATTTCTTTACACCAGGAGGTCCAAATTGTCCCAGTGCTCCATTCATTAATCACATTGAAAAATGAGACAGATCTTAGGCTCGAGAGAAGTCACAGGATATGGGCCAGAGGTGGAGGTGTTCCAATACATTCTTTCAGGATGGTCTGAAGGGCCCCGAAGTTTAATTTTCTTTTCTAAGTCAGGGATTTCCAACCTTTTTTTAAAATGGCATGGACCAACTCCGTTAGGCAAGGGGTCCATGGACTCCAGCTTGGGAACCCCTGTTCTAAACTGAGGGTGAGACATGTGTGGAGATTGCACAGCTAACTAACAGGGTAGGGGAGTGAGAGAGAGGGAGGGAGATTGAGTGGTTCTGGAAGGGAATGAGAGATTCTTGGACCCAACACACACGCGCACACACACACACACACACACGTGTTAAATGTGCAAAGAGATTGTGGCAGAGTAAGGGGGGTGTTGAGGGTGACCAGTTGAGTAAGAGACCAGGCTGAGGAGAAATTCAAAAGCAAGGAGGAGAATATTACACTTGCCATATGGAGTGTTGGGTTAGGGTTGCGAGGGGTTAATGGGACGAGGGGAATTAGTATAAAGGCTGTGCAAGTTTGCAACAATTGAAGTTTATGCAAAGGCCAAGAGACATGAGAAGAGGAGGGGGTGATTTAATGATTGCGGAGAGAGGAAGGGTCCTTTCTGCTTGGGTGGGGTGGGTTGGAGGTGAGGAGAAATGGTGTAGGGCAGGCCCTGCTCATTAGCACCAATAAAGCAGTTCTTTCTGGAGAAGCCTGCACTCCTTTCCTCGCCCCAGGACTGTTCCCAGGAGCGCCCATTGAAGTGAGCTAGTGAACCGTGGAGCAGGGGATTCCGCTCGCTAGGGGTTTAATCATTTATCGGTTGCCGGGGGAGCTGTGGGAACCTTGCCCTGAGCCGGGCTCTGTCACCTAGGTAACGGCAGTCTGCTACAGAATCAGTACACGGCCTGTCTCCAGATCACCACACTGGCCAAAGCAAGACCCACACAGCACCGGCAACATAGGTGTACCTTGCACACATCCCAATAGAACATGTGGTTTACGTGCTTACTTACTGAAACAGAGGGGACTATTCAGCCCTCTGTGTCCATGCTGGCTCTTAGCAGAGCAATCCCATCAGCCCCCATTCCATCTCCCCTTATTCCCCCTCAGCCCTGTAACTTATAGTCCCCACATTCTCAGCAACTCTCCTTTGGTTCATCTTTGCCACTGACCTTCACACTGTAGGCCATTCACACTGGCTGATTAGCCCACCGACCCTGGTCTTTGAGATGTGCAGGGTGACAGGGAGAACAGGCATACTCCGTGCAGACTGTACTGGTGATTTGGATTGAAGCTGGGTTGCTGAAAGTGAGAAGCCACAGCACTACTGGCTGTGCCACTGAGCACCACTCTCTACAGGGCTGTACCCACCAGCTCTGGAGATTTACGAGGCCACAGGTGGAGCGGAAACCAAGGCTTGACAAGTCAATGCAGGGAAACGGCACGGTGTTACACGGGACAGGTGAGCCCAGGATGCGGAGCAACTCCCTGACAAACAGCCACCACTTCAACAGCCGATCTGCAGGCGGAGGAGTGAAATAACGGGTTCCATAAAGCACTTGACGATGAGAGCCTGGCCCATAGTGAGTTGGTGCAGCCTCACTGGATAATGGTGAGAGGAAGCACCCTGGATCTCAGCACAAGATCAGGAGGAGGAAAAGTAATTCAGTTCCGATGCCCCAGACTGTCTCTCATGGGAACAAACAAATTGCAAAGGGTTTATAAATTACGTGCGTGAAATGGAGGTTGTGGTAGAGTGGGGAAATGAGAACGTCACAGGTGAGAAGCAAGTTACTCTGGACGAGCTTTAAGACTGGAACCTGCCTGTGGAAATCAGGTCAGCAGCTGGTGTGAGCGGAGTAACCTGCTCACAGTGAGCAGAGCCCCCTCCATTGCTTCCAGCACATGGACAAGGGAGGAGAGCTCATAGCACAGTGTCCTACTTCGAGCTGGTATTGTTTTAATACTCTGAGCATTATGGAGAAAACCTTAGGCTTAATAATTCTTCCTTTCAACTCCAAAGAAACATTTCCATGCTGTTAAACACAACGAAAATGCTTCACCCAGTTCTGGGCAGCTTAGCCTCTGGGACAGAACCTTCAACTGCACCAGGACTTCACTCAGCGCCAAACCCTCCCAGATCAAAATCAGGTTTATACAAGTTACTGACATACGCTGTGAAGTTTGTTGTTTTGCAGCAATAGTACATTTAAAAAATACTAAGTTGCAATAAATATTAAAAAAACAAAGTGCAAAAAGAGGGCAAAATAGTGAGGTAGTATTCATGGACCATTTGGAGATCTGATGGCGGTGAGGAAGGAGCTGTTCCTTAAACAGGTCTTCAGGCTCCTCTACCTCCTCGACAGTCGTGATGAGAAGAGGACATGTCCTGGATAATGAGGGTCCTAATGATGGATGCCAACTTCGTGAGGGAGTGCCTTTTGAAGATGTCCTCGATGGTGGGAGGCTCGCGCCCATGGTGGAGTCAGCTGAGTGCACATTCTTCGCAGTGTCTTTTGATACTACACACTGGAGCTTCCAGACCAGACGGTGGAATGCTGTCCACAAAAAATCTGTAGAAATTTGCTAGAGTCTTTGGTGAAATACCAAATCTCCTCAAACTCTGAATGAAATATAACTGCTGGCATGCCTTCGTCGTAATTGCATCAAGATTGGGCCCAGGATCGACCCTCTAAGGTGTTGACACCTAGCACTTAAAGTACCCCTCAAAGAGCACTAATCTGTGTGCTCCTCCAACTTCCCCCTCCTGAAGTCCACAATCAATTCCTTGGTCTTACTGATGCTGAGTGCAAGGTTGTTGTGTCAACAGTCAACCAGCTGATCTGTCTCACTCCTGTACACCTCCTTGTCATCCTCCGAGGTTCTGCAGATAACAGTTGTTCCATTGGAGAATTTACAGATGATGTTTGAACTGTGCCAGGTTACTATCATAAATGTAGAGCAGTGGGCAAAGCACACATCTTTGGGGTGTGCCTGTGTTGATAAGACAGCGAGGAGCAGATACTATTTTCGATCCAAAGTCAACACCAGTGTAACACCCAAAACTCACTTCCGGTGAGGCCTCCAGTTTTGCTGCTGGTCTAAAGTGTGACTCTATCATTTACTGATGAGCCAGGTTTTATGATTCCAATTCTCCCCAAAATGGCACACTTTGAAGGACCAAAACTCAAGCTGTGGTCTCTGCCCTCCCATGACCTCTGCCCTCAGGTCATAGCAACTCTCAGCTTATGGACCCCAGGATCATGTCATTGTGCAGATTTGGGCGAGTAAGATGGTGGCTATTTTAACTCCATATACAAGATAAGGCGACCATCAACCTTTCCTTCACACTGTAGAGAATATTGCTGCCTGCACTGCAGACTTCCTCCAAGACTGGCTTCGTGTTACATTGCCCTCTGCAGAAATCAGCTTGGAAATCCCCTGCCAGAAGCCCTGGCCTAATGTCTTAGAAGGTTTCAGTGTCCCTTTCACAGAGAACTGGTCTCCTGTTGGCACAAGGTCTTCACTGGCCTGCCCAGGATCTACTAGTCTCCTGGTAGCTCCCTTTCCCCACACTCTCCCCAGCATCCATTCACTAGGCAGCAGCAGCACTCCCTAGGAGATGGAAGAGTGCTGGTTATAATGTGCAATGCCCCTCTGAGGTCACAGCTACAAGATCATACAATGGAAATCCAGATGGTACCATGTTACAAAAGGAACAGTGGAGTAGTCTAGAACCTCACAACAGAAGATCAGGACACGGGGTGACGCAGAAGCCTACCTGTTTCTCAGCAGTCTCAGCCCGCTGGTCTGCCTCAATCATTCTTTGTTCCAGCTCCTGCATCTGCAATGAGGACAGCAAGCAAGAATTAAGCAATGTCCCATGTAACACAAGGAGAGGCTCTTTACACAGCGTGGTACCTCTTCCATCAAGAGTCCACCCTGGTGAGGGGAAGCCCAAGTACACAAGATTAGGAGAGGCATAGATATGTTAAATAGTCAATATCTTTTCCCCACGGTAGGGGTATCAAAAACAAGAGGACATGGCTTTTAAGATGAACTCTCACTCTCCCAGTTGACCTTGTCATATCACTTCCACTTTGTCTCCCTGCACTACACTTTCTCTGTAACAAACACTCGATTCTGCATTCTACTAGCTCGACGTACTTTCATACGATCTGTCTGAATGGCACGCAAAACAAGAAGCTTTACAGTGCATTGCAGTCTTGGTGCAATAGTAAACCAATCCTAAGGAAGGAGCTTTAAAGGGGAGCAGAGGATGGACGCACACTTAGGTAGGAAAGACATTGAAGAATATGGTGCTAATAGAGGCAAATGGCATTTATGCAGTTGGTAAAAAGGTTGCCAAGGATCTGGTGGGACAAAGAGCCCATTTCTATGCTGTTTCACTGTGTGAGACTACAACTTTAACACAGCTCTCTTACCAAACACAGAACCCCACTGGGAATAGTTAGACTCTCATAATCCACAAGCAGGCTCTGGCCCGAGCCAGGTCTGGTGAGACACTTCTTCAGATACATTACTAAATGGAATCCTGGGCCTTGGTAGTGATTTCAGCCCTGGCCTGAGCAAGGAATGTATTGAGGTGAATCAGGCTTGTTGAGAGGCTGGAGAGGTCGAAATGGCTGTTATTTCTTCAAAGAGCCAGCAGGAAAGGAAGGTAGGCCCCACAAGTTACGCCTCGCATTTTCCAACTCTCCCTCCTCCCCCATTACTCTTCTCCTTCATTTAAATCTCTTTGAAACCTTTCACCAACATCTCACGTTTCTTGGGGATAAGATACAGCATGAAGTAACCCGTCTGTCATATTGCTAATTTAGTGGGCCGAGCACACTTCAAAGTCTGTATTTCCCTGTTTGGAACTGACATGATGGGCTGAATGGTCTCAATCTATGCCACTTCATTCAATCTGCTGGCAGTCAGCACCATCCCAACAGCTCTGCTTCTCAACACTCTGCCCTCCAGTGGGAGAGTTGCTGGCCTCTCCAGAGAAGTGAGCACAAAATCCAAGGTGGATTTCAATGGGGGTGTGGCCTTCTGGCTCTTGGACAGGGTGCAGAAGATGCCAGCTGGATCAGAGGACACGTGCAACAAGGAGATTGGACAGCTGGCAATGTTTTCTTTGGAGCACGGTGGAAGCTGAGGGAAGACCTGATTGAAGTTCTTATAGGATTATGAGAGGCGTGGATAGAGGGCCAACATCTTTACCCCACAGTTGAAATATCTAATAGTAGAGGACAAGTGCTTAAGGTGAGAGGGGCAAGTTCAAAGAAAATGTGCAGAGTGGGTCTTTATGCAGAATGATAGATGCTTGAATGAACTGCCAAGGATGGTGGGGGGGGGGGCAAATATGCTAGAGGCATTAAAGAGGCCCTTAGATGCACGAATATGAGACATTTAATTACTGATTAGTAAGCCACAACATTATGGGCAAGGTTCCTGTGCTCTACTGTTCTATGTTCTCTACCTGACCTCATTTCCAAGCTAGCAAACCTTTCTGGATGATGCTTCTCATTAAATATTCATCCTGACCAGTACTGGATGTGGGAATACAGATCCACAAATCCTAGAAAAAATGGAGTCAGTTAGATAGAGTTGTAAAGATATATATTTTTTAAAAACCACATTGGCCTCCATACATCAAGGCACTGAGTACAGGAGCTGGGAAGTTATTTTTAAGTTGTACACAACATTGGTGAGGTCTAATTTAGAGTATTGTGTTCTGTTCTGGTCACCTACCTACAGGAGAGATGTCAATAAGCTTGAAAGAGTGCAGAGAAAATTCATAAAGAGTTCTGGGGACTCTTTATGAATCTTTATCTTTAGGACATGAGTTATAGGCAAAGCTTGCCTAGGTTAGAACTTTAGTCCCTGGAGCATAAGAGAATGAGAGGAGATTTTATGGATGTGTACAAAGTTATGAGGGGTTTAGATAAGGTAAAAGGATAAATGTTAGCAGCTTTTTCCCCTGAGGTTGGGTGAGACTAGAGGTCATGGTTAAGGGTGAAATATTTAAAAAGAACATGATAGTGAACTTTTTCACTCAGGAGGGTGGTGAGAGTGCCGGCAGAAGTGGTAGATGCGGGTTCAATTGCAACATTTAAGAAAAGTTTGGGAGGGGTATGGAAGGCTATGGTCTGGGTGTGGGTAGATGGGACTAGACAGAAAGAAATTTGCCATGGACTAATCACAAACAAGGGAAAATCTGCAGATGCTAGAAATCCAAGCAACACACACAAAATGCAGGAGGAACTCAGCAGGCCAGGCAACATCTTTGGAAAAGAGTACAGTCGACGTTTCAGGCCATAGATGCTGCCTGGCCTGCTGAGTTCCTCCAGCATTTTATGTGTGTTGCTTAGCATGGACTAATGGGCCAAAGGGCCTGTTTCTGCGCTGTAGTGCTCCAACATTCTATAACACCGATGAACTACAGAATTAATTCAATGATGCAACTGCTTGGCCACAGATTACACCTCAAGGAGTAAGTATCAGGAGTGGGTACAGAAGAGACTGCAGATGCTGGAATCTGGATTAACAAAGAAATTGCTGGAGGAACTCAGCAGTCAGGCGGAATCAATGGAGAGAAATAGACACTCAGCGTTTCCGATCAACATCCAGATAAATGGTCTCGGCCCGAAATGCCAATTGTCCATTTCCCTCAGTATATGCTGCCGAACCCACCGAGTTCGTCCAGCATTTTGTATGTTGCTTCAGCATCCTTGGACTACTTCAGGTGTGGAGTGGCACTACAGAAATACACTTCCAAGAGGACCACAACCTTAGGCCATAAGATATAGGAGCAGAATTAGGCCATTTGGCCCATTGAATCTGCTCAGCCATTTCATCATAGCTGATCCAATTTTCCTGTCAGCCCCAATCTCCTGATGTCCCTTCAATCCCTGATCAATCAATCTCTGCCTTAAACATACATAAAGATTTGGCCTCTACAGTTACTGGTGGCAAAGGACACCCCTCTATTCTGAGGCCGTATCCTTTGGTCTTAGACTCTCCTGCCATAGGGAACATCCTCTCTAAATCCACTCTATCAAGGCATTTCACAATTCAATTAGGTTCAATGAAGTCACCCCTCATTCTTCTGAATTCTTGTGAATACAAGCCCAGAGCCATCAAACGCTCTTCATATGACAAGCCATTCAATCCCAGATTCATTTTCGTGAACCTCTTTTGAACCCTCTCCAGTTTCAGCATGTTCTTTATAAGGGGCCCAAAACTGTTCACAATTCTTTAAGTGAGGCCTCACTAATGCTCTATAAAGTCTCAACATTAGATCCTTGTTTTTAAATCCTAGTCCTCCCGAAATGAATGTTAACATTGCATTTGCCTTCCTCACCACAGACTCAACCTGCAAATTAATGTTTAGAAATCCTGCACAAGGACTCCCAAGACCCTTTGCACCTCAGATTTTTAAATTTTCTCTCCATTTAGAAAATAGTCATCTATTTCATTTCTTCTACCAAAGTGCAAATCCATCTGCAGCTCCTCCACTTCCTCAAAACTACCGGCACCTCCATCTGTCTTTATATCATCTGCAAACTTTGCAAGAAAGCCATCAATTCCATCATCCAAATCATTGACGTATAACATAAAATGAATTGGTTCTAATTGGACTACTGTGGAACACCTCGAGTCACCGGCAGCCAGCCAGAAAAGGCTCCCTTTATTCCCACTTTTTGCTTCCTGCCAATCAGCCACTGCTTTATCCATACTAGGTTCTTTTCTGTAATACCATGGGCTCGTAGCTTGTCAAGCAGCCTCATGTGTGACACCTTGTCAAAGGCCTTCTTAACATCTAAGTACACCCTATATCCACCGATTCTCCTTCGTCTATCTTGTTTGTTACTTCTTCAAAGAATTCCAACAGATTTGTCAGGCAAGATTTTCCCTTGAGGAAACCGTACTGATTACGGCCTATTTTATCACGTCCCTGAAAGTACCCTGAGACCTCGTCCTTAATAATCAACTCCAAACATCTTGCCGACCACTGAGGTCAGACTAACCGGCCTATAGTTTCCTCCCTTCTGCCTCTCTCCCTTCTTGAAGAGTAGAATGACATTTGCAATTCTCCAGTCCTCCAGAACCATTCCAGAATCTAGTGATTCTTGGAAGATCATTACTAATGCCTCCATGATCTCCTCAGTCACCTCTTTCAGAACTCTGAGTCACACCACCCGGTTCAGGTAACTTATCTACCTTCAGACCTTTCAGTTTCCCAAGAACCTTCTCTCTAGTAATGGTAATTTCACACACTTCATGACCCCTGACACCTAGAACTTCCACCATACTGCTGGTGTCTTCCACAGTGAAAACTGACTCAAAATACTTATTCAATTAATCCACCATTTCGTTGACCCCATTACTACTTCTAGCAATGTCGTGGTTTGGAGGCTTACATGCCTCAGTGACCTGGACAGCTAAGTTGGCTGGAGTTACGGCTTTGTGCTTTGGCTCTTTGTAGGGTCACTAGTGCCAAACAGGTCAAAGGGTGGAGGCCAGACTGGTGGTCCACCGGTCCTCCATGTTTGGGGATTCAGCTCAGGGCTAACAACCCTGACTAGTCAAACAAAACTGTTACAGAAATAGCAATGAAGAATCCTTCTACATCTGAGTGCAATGGTATTCCTGTGTCTCCACCCGGGATTCGCATGTCTGACAGTAGTGAAAAACTGAGGGGAAGCTGACATGATGAAGGAAGCCCTGAACACTGCCAGAGATGGAGGACCTTCACTGCTGCCCCAATGGACAGTGGTGTTACAAGCAGTTTAGTCAGTCTAAAGCAGAGATCTTAGCAAGGGTATGGCTGCTGGCTGTTATCAAAACTGCTGGCACGCAGCTGGTGTGTAATTGTAGACTGCAGTCCCAGCTTTCATCCTAAACATGTTCAGAGTGGAAGGGAAACAGTTGAAATCTTTTACGGTGATTCACTTAAAAAGAAGAAAAAAACACACACATGCTAGACATGCGAGAGTCTCAGGTTTCATCCATCACCTGTTAGATGTGTGTTAAGTGATTACACAGCTTGTTTGAACCAACCGGTGACTCTCTCACCCCTCCACCCCACCTCCTATTGAGGCCAGACAGCTTCTGGGGAAGTTGTTAAAGGCAGAGCAGGTTTCTGTTGTTGCTGGGCCTTTGAAGATGTGGGTGGCTGAAGCAGGGATTATATAGTAAACAGGGAGAAGACTTAGGAACATGAGCCCCTTCTCCAGGAAGCTCAATTACCTTCCCATCTGTTTTAAGAATAAGTTAAGCGTCTCAATTAAAAACCCAGCTGTCAGTTCACAACCTCTGGAGCCGAAGCTGCATTAGCTGGAGAGTCGCTCCCCACATCCACACTCCAGCTGAGAGTGAGTTCTGTGCACCCCCCTTCTGCCCCGTACAGCCTTCCCTTTTTGGGTCTTCCCATGCAACAGGATGGGCTGATTGTTACAACTGCACCCCTGACGCCATGACTGGAGTTCTGGGCACACTTCCGGTCCCATCAACTAGTGCAGATGCAGTCTGGAATTCAACAGGCTACTTGCTGGATTGAGGGCTTCCCAGTGAAAGGCTGGAAGAGTTGGATCTACAGTGGCCTTATTGAAACATTTGTCAGTTAGTGTATTATTGTCACCTGTACTGGTATAGTGAAAACCAGTACTGCAGGCTATGTGTACAGATCATTACAATGCTTTAGTTCACTGAGGGAGTAGAAAGGGTAAGCAACAACAGAGTGCAACAGTTACAGAGAAGGTGCAGTGCAAACATCCATCTCATTGTACTAGGTATTGTTCTACAGTCTTACAAGACCATAAGACATAGGAGCATAACTAGACCATTCAGCCCATCGAGTTTGTTCTGCCATTCAATCGTGGCTGATTTATTTGTTCTCTCAACCCCATCTCCAGACTGCTCCCTGTAACCTTTGGCACTCTGACTAATCAAGAACCCATCAACCTCTGCTTTAAATATACTCAATAACTTGCCCTCCACCTATCCACAGATTCACCACTCTGAGTAAAGAAATTGCTCCTCACCTCCATTCTAAAAGGACGTCCTACTGTTCTGAGGCTGCGCTCTCTGGTCTGAGACTCTCACACTTTTAAAAGCATTTTCTCTGCATCTATGACCTAGGTAAAGTGGGAGCAGAGAGGATGTTTCCTACTTATAGCAGATAATGTGGATTTTCTTTAGTCAGAGAGTGGTGAATCTGTGGAATTCATGCCACAGGTGGCTGCCCAAGTCCCTTTCACCCCAGATATCTGAATTTTTTTGCCATTTAGAAAATAGTCTATGCTTTTGTTCCTTCTACCAAAGTGCATGACACAATATTCCATCTGCCATTTCTTTGCCCATTCTCCTAATCTGTCTAAGTCCTTCTGCAGCCTCCCTGCTTTGTCAGCATTACTTGCCCCTCCATCTATCTTCGTATCATCTGCAAACTTGACCACAAAGTCATAAATTCCATCATTCAAATCACTGACATCTAACGTTAAAAAAATGCAGTCCCAATACCAACCAGAGGAACAAAACTTGTCACTGGCAGCCAATCTGAAAAGGATCCCTTATTTGCCCTGTCTCCTGCAAATAAGCAAGTGGTTTATATAATCTAGTATCATTCCTGTAATGTCATGGATTCTCATCTTGTTAAGAAGCTTTATGTACATCACCTTGCCAAAGGCCTTCTGAACATCCAGAACACAACATCTACTGATTCTCCTTTGTCTATCCTGCTTGTTAGTTCTTCAAAGAATTCCAACAGATTTGTCAGGCAAGATTAAGGAAACCATGATCACTATGGCCTATTTTAACATGTGCCACTAACTACTCTGAGTCCTCCTCCTTGATAATCAACTCCAACATCTTCCTGAACCACTGGGGTCAGGTTAACTGGCCTACAATCTCCCTCCTTCCATCTCTCACTTCTTGAAGAGTGGAGTGCCATTTCCAGTTTTCCAGCCCTCCAAAACAATGCCAGAATCTAGTGATTCTTGAAAGATTATTACTAACGAGTCCACGAACCCCTCAGCTACCTCCTTCAGGACACTAGGGTGTAGTCCGTCATGTCCAGGTGACCTATCTATCAGCTTCCCAAGCAATTTCTCCCCAGTAATAGCAACTGCTCTCACTTCTGCCCACCAACAATCTCGAACTTCCGGGAGTTTCTTTCTGTATGCCATCAGTCTTATGAACACTTGAATTTCAGTCTATTATAAATCAAGTCCACCTGTACATTCAATGAGGTGGACCTCGTTGTATATAGTTTATGATTATTTGCACTATTGTTTTTGTTTACTTTTAATTCTGTACAGAGAGAGCTCAGGGAAACCGACATCAAATTCCCTGTATGTGTCCTCATACTTGGCGATACTAAAGGATTCTGATTCTGATACTGCTAGAGTCTTCCACAGTGAAGACTGATACAAAATACTTACTTAGTTCATCCGCCATTCCCATGTTCCCCATTAGTACCTCTCCAGCATTACTTTCCAGTAGTCCGATATCTACTCTCAACTCTTTTGCCCTCTATATATCTGAAAAAACCCTTAGTGCCCTCTTTGATATTATTGGCTAGCTTACATTCATATTCCCCCCTTATGGCTTTTAGACATCTTCTGTTCATTTTTAAAATCTTCCTAATCCTCTAATTTCTCATTAAGTTTTGCTCTATTACATGCTTTCTCTTCAGCTTTTATGCTGCTTTTGACTTTTCTGGTCAGCCACGGTTATGTCATCCTGCCTTTAGAATACTACGTAGTTCTTTTGTGGGATGTATCTATCCCATGCTTTCCTCATTGGGAGTCCACAATCTGTGCGGATCAGAAATAACATTTTATCCTCATTGACAATCAACACTGGTGCACCTCAAGGATGTGTGCTTAGCCCACTGCTCTACTCTCTCTACACCCACACTGTGTGGCTAGGCAGAGCTCAGACACCAACCTATAAATTTGCCGATGACACAACTATCGTTGGCAAAATTTCAGAAGGTGATAAGAAGGCATACAAAAGCAAGATAGCTCAGCAGGTTGAGTGGTGTCGCAGTAACAATTGCACTCAACACCAGTAAGACCAAGGAATTCAAAAAGGGGAAGTCGAGGGAACACACACCAGTCCTCATCGAGGGATCAGCAGTGGAAAGAGTGAGCTGTTTAAAGCTCCTGTGTGTCAACGTCTCTGAAGGTTTATCCTGGGCCCGACATATTGATGCAGTTACAAAGAAGTCATGATAGCTGCAATATTTCAGTAGGAGTTTGAGGGTACTTGGTACGTCACCAAAGGTTTCTACAGAAGTACTGTGGAGAGCATTCTAACTGGCTGCGTCACCGTCTGGCAATGGAGGGGCAATCTACACAGGATTGGGAAAAAAAACTGCAGAAAGTTGTAAACTCAGCCAGCTCCACAATGGACATTAGCCTCCCTAGCATTGAGAACATCTTCAAAAGACGACGCCTCAAAAAGGCGGCATTGATCATTAAGGACTCCCATCACGCAGGACTGGCCCTCTTCTCACGGCTGCCATCGAGGTGCAGCTACAGGAGCCTGAGGACACACACTCATTGTTTCAGGACCAGCTTCTTCGCCTCCACCGTCAGATTTCTGAATGGACAATAAACCCATACACACTACCTCAATATTCCCCCCCTCTTTTTTTTGAAATACATATTAAAGTTAAATATATATTTCTTATTGTAATTTATAGTTTTTTTAATTATGCATTGCACTTTACTGCTACTGCAAAACAACAAACTTCACGACATATGCCAGTGACATTAAACACATTTCTGAACGTCAGCCAAGAGGGTACAAGGTAAAGAATTTCTAACGGGAGGTGACCCAGAAAAAGCCACTGCAGTGTCTCATTCTGGGGTAAATAAAACAAAGTGATTCACACGATACTGAAAAATGAAGAGTGTTAGACAATCAACAGTTGTTTCAAAATCTTTATTATTTTAATGCTAAAACCTTCACAACTTCAGTCCCTCCTCTCCAAATCCCCTATAGTCCAGCCAACTTTTGCATATCTAGTCTCCCTCCTACTCCTCCTCATCACTCAGCACTGGTGACTGTGCCTTTTGCTGCCAAGGCCCCGTGCAGTAAGATTCCCTCCCTATACCCCTCTCAGTCTCTCTAACACACTTGGTCCTTTTAGAAACTCTTGCCACTTGTTGTAAAACTTTGACCTCAGCACCGTCTCTCACACTCTTTTCTTCCAAATTTCTCCCACTGCTGCCTCCTCATTTCTAAAAGTGGTCCTTAGAAAGGCCCTTTAACGAGCAGCAACATCTTGCATTTATGTAACATCTCAGACAAAATCAAATACTCAAGATGCTTTAGCAGATTTTAAACACACTAGTCTGACACCAGGACAATTAACCTGCAGGTTTCCTCCCACTGCCCAGAGACACAAGGATTGTTAGGTTAACTGATAGCTGTAATTATCCATAGTATGTAGGTGGGAGTTGCTGATGGGCTGTAGGGATAGTTAGTGGGAATGGGATCATTCTGTGAGCTGGCATAAAGTTAACAGACCAAATGGCCTCATTTGATGTAACAGGGAAATCTGGGAAGTGGAACAAAAATCAAGGTTACAGTTTGTATTAGGTCGACAGTCACTAGAGATAAATTAGGCTCTCTACCTGGGACAGAGCTGAAACAAACCGGAGTTGTAAAACTCCGACTGGCCATCACTAAATCAAATTACTCCATAAAGCAGCCATAGAAATAAGACATTTCTTGTGATACTTCTGAGGAGATCAAACTCCTTTTTAAATCCACCCCCCTTTCCTCCCTGCAGTTTTGGAACTAGACCATAAGTTCCAGGAACAGAATTAGGCCCTTTGGCCTGTTAGGTCCGCTCTACCATTTTATCATGGCCGATCCAATTTTCCTCTCAGCCCCAATCTCCTGCCTTCTCCCTGTATCTCCTCAAGCCTCGGCCAATCAAGAATCTATCAACCTCTGCTTTAAATATCCAAAAAGACTTGTCCATCACAGCTGTCTGTGGCAAGGAATTCCACAGATTTACCACTCTCTGGCTAAAGAAATTCCTCCTCATCTCCATTCTAAAAGGATGCCCCTCTATTCAGAGTCTGTGTCCTCTGGTCTTGACTCTCTTACCATAGAAAACACCTTCTCCACAACTACTCTATCAAGGCCTTTCACCAATCGAAGGTTTTAATGAGGTCAACCCTCATTCTTCTGAATTTCAGTGAATACAGGCCCAGACTCTTCATATGACAAGCCATTCAATCCTAGAAACATTTTTGTGAATTTCTTTTGAACCCTCTCCAGTTTCAGCCCATCCTTTCTAAGATAATGGGCCCAAAACTGCTCACAATACTCCAAGTGAGGCCTCACCAGTGCTTTATAAAGTCTCAACATTATATCCTTGCTTTTATATTCTAGTCCTCTTGAAATGAATGTTAACATTGCATTTGCCTTTCTCACCACAGATTTAACCTGCAAATGAACCTTTAGGAAATCGTGCACAAGGACTCCTAAGTCCCTTTGCACTTCAGTTTATTTTGTATTTTCTCTCCAGTTAGAAAATAGTCTACCATTTATGAACATACACTTCCCAGCTCTGTATTCCATCTGTCATTTGCTTGACCATTCTCCTAATCTGTCCAAATCCTTCTGTAGCCTCTCTCTACTTCCTCAAAACTACCTGCCCCTCCACCCATCTTCTTATCGTCTGCATACTTAGCAACAAAGCCATCCATTCCATCATCTAAGTCACTGACATATACAAAAAAAGGAATCTGTCCCAACACTGTCCTCTATGGAACACAACTAGTCACTGGCAGTCAACCAGAAAAGGTGTCCTTTATTCCCGCTTTTTGCTTCCTGCCAATCAGCCACTGCTTTATCCATGCTAGAATCTTTCCTGTAATACCATGGGCTCATAGCTTGTTAAGCAGCCTCATGCGTGCACCTTGTCAAAGGCCTTCTGAAAATCCAAGTACACAACATCAACCGATTTTCCTCGGTCTATCCTGCTTGTCATTTCTTCAAAGAATTCCAACAGATTTGTCAGGCAAGATTTCCCTCAAGGAAACCATGTTGACTACAGCCTCCAAGCACCCTGAAACTCCATAATCAACTCCAACAGATTCCCACCCACTGAGGTTAGACTAATTGGCCTACAGTTTCATTTCGTCTTCCTCTCTCCCTTCTTGAAGAGTGGAGTGACATTTCCAATTTTCCAGTCTTCTGGAACCGTTCCAGAACTTAGTAAATCTTGAAAGATCATTACCCCACAGTTTCTTCAGCCACCTCTTTCAGAACACTGGAGTGTACACCATCTCATCCAGGTGATACATCTACCTTCAGTTTCCGAAGAACCTTCACTCTAGAAATGGGAACTTCATACTCTTCATGACCCCTGACACCTGGAACTTCCACCATTCTGCTAGTGTCTTCCACAGTGAAAACTGATGCAAAATACTTATTCATTTCATCTGCCATTTCCATGTCCCTTATTGCTGCCTCTCCAGCAGTCCAATATCCTTTCTTGCCTCTCTTATACTTTATGTATCTGAAGAAACTTTTGGTAGCCTCTTTAATATTGCTGGCTAGCTAACTTTTGTATTCCATCTTTACTTTCTTGATGATTTTTTTTTGTAGTGTTCTGTTGGTTTTTAAAAAAGCTTCCCAATCCTCTAACTTCCCACTAATTTTTGCTATTACACGTCCTCTGTTGGGCTTTTATGTTGGCTTTGACTTTTCTTGTTAGCCACAGTTGTGTCATCTTGCCTTTAGAATACTTCTTCCTCTTTGGGATATATATACCCTGTGCCTTCTGAATTGCTCCCAGAAATCCCAGCCATTGCTATTCTGCCATCATCCCTGCCAGTGTTCTTTTCCAATCAATTCTGGCCAGCTCCTCTCTCATGTGCTTCTGTAATTTTGTATCTACTGTTGCAATTTGTAGGCCACATCCTTACTATTGTTTGGCTGTATGTATACAACTCCCATCAGGGTCTTTTTACCCTTGCATTTCCTTAGCTCTATCCACAATGATTCAACACTTTCTGACCCTATGTCACCTCTTTCTAAAGATTTTTTTTAAACCAACAGAACAATGCTGCCACCTCTGCCTTTCTGCCTGCCCCTTTGATGTAATGTGTATTCCTGGGCATTAAGATCACTCTGAAATCTTCTTTCAGCCACGATTCAGTATGGCAACATCATACCTGCCAGTTTGCAACTGTGCTGCAGGTTCATCTATCTTACTCCGTGTACTGCGTGGTTTCAGATACAACACCTTCTGTCCTGTATTCACCCTTTTAGATTTTGTCTGCTTCTTACATTGTCACCCTGTTGACTGTAATTTTGCCCTATCAACAGCCCCTCCTCACTACACATTGCCTCTGTTTGCAAAGCAGCCACCTCATCTTCAGCACTATTATCCACCTTTCCTACAATAATTGTCGCATTGAAATATACGCAGGTCAGGATACTAGTCGTACCACACTCACCTTTTGATCCCTAACTGTGCCTGAGGTTTTACCAACATCTGCCTCCACAACCTCTCCACTAACTGTTCAGGCACTCTGGTTCCCATCCCCTTGCAACTCCAGTTTAAATCTCACCGTGCAGCATTAACAAACCTTCCTGCTAGGGTGATAGTCTCCCTCCAATTCAGGTGCAAGCTCTATCTTCTGTACAGGCCTCACCTTCCCTGAGAGAGAGCCCGATGACCAAAAATCTTATGCCAGCCCTCCCTCCTACACTAATTCCTTAGCCACGTATTAAGCTGTATAGGTGTCCCCCCCCCCCTTTACAAAGGTAGAGCGTTCCTATGAAACCTTTCTGAAGCTGAAATGGCGTAAAGTGAAGAACCATTAATTCATGAGAAAAATTTCCGTAAAAGCGAAAATCCTCTTTGTAATGCGAAAACAGGTTACTAATGTAGGTCTTTTGTAAAAGTGAAGTGATGTAAAGCGAACATCTGTAAACTGGGAGACACCTGTATAATCTTCCTAGTTCTACCCTCACTAGCACATGGCACATGTAGCAATTCTGAGATCACAACCCTGGAGGTCCTGCCCTTTAACTTAGAACCTAACTCCCTATGCAGAAACTCGTCACTCGACCTACTCATGTCACTGGTACCTACGTGGACCATGACTTCCTGGCTGTTCACCCCCCCCCGCCCCCCCGCCCCCACTTAATGCTGAAAACTCAGTCTGAGATATTCCTTTCCCTGGCAGGAGAAGCAATATACCATCCGGTAATCTAGTTCTTGCCCAAAGAAACTCCTGTGTGTTCTACAAACTAATGAAATCCCTATCAGCAGAGCACACCACTTCCTTCCCCACCTCCTTTCCCTTCTGAGTCACAGAGGCAGACACAGTGTCAGAGACCCAACCACTGATTTTCCACTGTTAGGTCAACACCACCCCCCCCCCCCCCCCAACAGTATCCAAAGTGATAAACCTGTTGTTGAGGGGGATGGACACAGGGGTACTCTGTAATGGCCCCTTAACCCTTTTCCCCTTCCTGTCACCCAGTTTCCCATGTCCTACACCTCAGGTGTAACGACCTCTCTATATGCCCCACCTATCACCCCCTCAGCCTCCCGAATGATCCGGAGTTCATCCAGTTCCAGTTCCAGCTCCTTAACACGGTTTGTTAGAAGCTGCAACCAGATGCCCTTCTCACAGTTGCAGTTTTCATGGTCACCGCAGGTCTCCCCGCCTTCCCACATCCTGCAACAGGGAGCATTCCACCATCCTGCCTGGCATCTCTAGGTCCTACATCAGCAGCTGTAAAGAAGGGAAGGAGGAAAAAAAACTTAACGCAGATGCTGGGTTTGCGTCAGATGCTCTGGATAATGAATTCAGTGCTGTAATCAAAGGGTTCCTGCGTCAGATGCTCTGGATAATGAATTCAGTGCTGTAATCAAAGGGTTCCTGCGTCAGATGCTCTGGATAATGAATTCAGTGCTGTAATCAAAGGGTTCCTGCGTCAGATGCTCTGGATAATGAATTCAGTGCTGTAATCAAAGGGTTCCTGTGTCAGATGCTCTGGATAATGAATTCAGTGCTGTAATCAAAGGGTTCCTGCGTCAGATGCTCTGGATAATGAATTCAGTGCTGTAATCAAAGGGTTCCTGTGTCAGATGCTCTGGATAATGAATTCAGTGCTGTAATCAAAGGGTTCCTGCGTCAGATGCTCTGGATAATGAATTCAGTGCTGTAATCAAAGGGTTCCTGCGTCAGATGCTCTGGATAATGAATTCAGTGCTGTAATCAAAGGGTTCCTGCGTCAGATGCTCTGGATAATGAATTCAGTGCTGTAATCAAAGGGTTCCTGCGTCAGATGCTCTGGATAATGAATTCAGTGCTGTAATCAAAGGGTTCCTGCGTCAGATGCTCTGGATAATGAATTCAGTGCTGTAATCAAAGGGTTCCTGCGTCAGATGCTCTGGATAATGAATTCAGTGCTGTAATCAAAGGGTTCCTGTGTCAGATGCTCTGGATAATGAATTCAGTGCTGTAATCAAAGGGTTCCTGCGTCAGATGCTCTGGATAATGAATTCAGTGCTGTAATCAAAGGGTTCCTGCGTCAGATGCTCTGGATAATGGATTCAGTGCTGTAATCAAAGGGTTCCTGCGTCAGATGCTCTGGATAATGAATTCAGTGCTGTAATCAAAGGGTTCCTGCGTCAGATTGACCGCGAGACTCTCTGCTGCTTAGCTGTCCATTCATAGCCTATGTGATGGCCGCTGCAGCGGGGCTTGAGAGCCAGGAACTGGCAGCACATACTTTACACACACACACACACACACACACACACACACACACACACACACACACACACACACTCACACACACACACACACACACACACACACACACACACACACAGAAACACACACACACACACACACACACACACACACACACAGAAACACACACACACACACACACACACACACACACACACACACACTTTACAGATTAGTGTGCCCACGCTTGTCCCTTTAACACTCAGCCTACTGCAGTTGACCCTCTTGTAACCAAGGCTACATGTGCCTTTGAAACTTATTTGCCATCACCAACTTTAATTCCAAAGGACTCCCTTTGTCAAAGTACAGTTGAGCTCTGGGAGTGGATACTTCTCCTCCTCCAATGCTAAAGGCCACTTCCATGGTACTCCAACCCACACAGGTTTAACCCCTGCTTTACCCAGTGCCTGCAAGCACAAAAGGGATATTGTTCAGCCCACAATATGCTCTCCGAGATTATTCTCCTTTGCCACTTCCACAGGCTTCCTGGGAATTGAAATGTGACCTTCTGTATGACAGCAAAGGAGTTGGTGGGGGGGGGGGGAAGAATTGTGCACTGATGCGGCTGTAGTGATCCTGTATTATCTCTACTCTGGCAGACAGCTATACGTGTTACCAGAACATCCTGTCAAACCCTCAATCATAGAGGTTTTATGTACACTGATGATGTCTATTGGTCTCATGTAATGATCACTATTCCAAAATAGCAACTTGACTCGGACAAATTATCATCTACCCCATTCGGTTCTGTGTAATTTCAGTTTCTAAACTTCATCCAAGATTTTCAAACTTTTCAGACATTGCCATGCATGAAGGGTCTTGGAAAGACGAGGAAACTGGGATGTCTCCTGTCTCATTACAGCGGTGGTTCAAGAGGAATTAAGTGCCTGGAAACGGGAAGGGAATGAAGGAGTTGATCGGGTGAGGTTGTATCCACTGGGGATTGGTAAACAGGGCAGAGACGAGGAGGTGACTGATATAGAAGGGGTGAGATGGAGGGTTCTGATGTCAGGATCAGAGAGAGGAGGACATATTCACCACACGACTGGCCTCCTACGCAAGCCACGTTTCCATTCATAGGGAGCACAAGGTACAAGGGTAGCAGAACGCTTTACAGTCCAGGTGAGTAGATCATGGAACGCAGGCATCTACAGCCCACAATGTTGTGCCAACCACTTAACCTACTCTAGAAACTGCCTGGAATTTCCCTACCGCATTGCCCTCCATTTTCTAAGCTCCATGTACCCATCTCTTAAAAGACCCTATTGTATCCTCCTCGACCACCATCACTACCAGAGCATTCCACACACCCACCACTGTGTGAAAAACTTACTACTTCCGAGCACCTTAACACTGTGCCCTCTCATACTAGCCATTCCAGCCCTGGGAAAAAGCCTCTGACTATCCACACGATCAATGCCTCTCATCATCTTATACCGGCTGGTGGCACAATGGCTTCAGCACCGGACTCTGGAACGAAGGCTCCCAAGTTCGAATCCAAGTCGGGCCACTCCCGATCCGCTTTCCATCCGTGCCAGGTTGAGTGTCGAGCTAGCCACTCAGCCTCGTAAAAAAAAACAAGGGTCGAGTCAGGAACTTTCATACCGTGACCCGGTTAATCTGAAAGGAGACCAATGCTGACACCATGCGCCAGATAAGAATGGCTGACTGTCTGGTGTGACACGCTAAAAAGAAAATTATCTTGTACACCTCTATCAGGTCACCTCACATCCTCCATCGCACTAAGGAGAAAAGGCCAAGTTCACTCAACCTATTCGCCTAAGGTACGCCCTCCAATCCTGGCAACATTCTTGTAAATCTCCTCTGCACTCTTTCGATAGAATTCATATCTTTCCCAGGTTCAATTCTTGCCACTGCCTGTAAGGGGTTTGTATGTTCTCCCCACCACTGCATGGGTTTCCTCCAGGTGCTCCAGTTTCCTCCCACAGTCTGAAGCTGGAAGATTCATTGGTCAGTGTAAACTGTGCTGTGGTTAGGCTAGCATTAAATCAGGGGATTGCTGGGCAGCCTGGCTTGAAGAACTGAAAGGGCCCATTCTGTGCTGTATCTCAATAAATAAAAGTGATCGGGGGCATAATTCACAACCAGGGTTTGGATTGGGAGCCCACGTCAGCCAGAGGTGGAGGCAGCTGGCGAGAGCTTTCAACAATAGGAATTCAACCCTCAGATCTAAACCATGATATGAAGAATGTTTCAGTTTTGAGAACAGACCGGAGAGGCTGGGGTTTGTTTACTGAGAAGCTGGAGGTATTTAGAATTGAAGTTCAGAGATAGGGTAGATAGGAAGAAACCTTCCACAGCAGAAGTACCTAAAATTAGAGAGTACGTTTAGGACAAGGGATAAGAGGTCTGGAGGGGAATCTCAGGAAGATTTGATTTTCACCCAGATGGTGGTTTGGTTTGAATCTGTGTCACTGAGAAAATAGTGGAGGCAGAGACTCTGACAAGATTTAAATATCTCGACATGCATATTCATACTGCCACAGCGCAGAAGGCTATAGAGCAAGTGTTGGCCGATTGGATTAGTATAGAGACGTATGCCAGCCATTCGATTACCTATCTACAGTCATCTTGGTGTGGAAATAGGATCGGCCCTACAGCCTGCACTATGACACAATAGGAAGCAGGTACAGCAGGAGTCTATCCACCTCTTGAGATTGGCCTGTCCATCATGCAGTAGAATCATCTCCGATTCATCTGTACATACAGTACTGTGCAGAGGTCTCAGGCTAGGGTGCCCAAGATCTTTGCACAGTACGGTAGGAATTTTATGCATTGCACTGTACTGCTGTCTCAAAAACATATTCATAACATATGTGAGTGATGAGAAACCCGATTCTGATCTGGATCTCTATTGTGGATGAGAGTGGGAAGGGGGCAGCGAGAGGGGAATCATGGTTGGGAAAAGGGGAAGGGAGAGGGGAGGGAGCAGGAAGCACCGGACAGACAGTCTATAATGATCAATAAACCAGTTGTTTGGAATCAACAACACACACGAAATGCTGGTGGAACACAGCAGGATAGGCAGCATCTATAGGAGAAGCGCTGTCGACGTTTCGGGCCGAGACCCTTCATGAGTCCTGACGAAGGGTCTCGGCCCGAAACGTCGACAGTGCTTCTCCCTATAGATGCTGCCTGGCCTGCTGCGTTCCACCAGCATTTTGTGTGTGTTGTTTGAATTTCCAGCATCTGCAGATTTCTTCGTGTTTGCTGTTTGGAATCAAATGACCTTGCCCGGTGTCTCAAGGCTGGATGTGTCTGTACCCAGGCCATTCTCCCTATCCCTACCCATGGCACTCCTTCTCTGCCACCTGTCCCGCACCCCTCCACCCTCACCATTCCCAACATCCTTTGCTCCCATCAGATTTACAAACTCTCACTTCACTCCACGTTGACAAGGACAGTACTGTGTAAAAATACTTTTATAAGTATATAAGACTTTTACACAGTATTGTACCTCAGATCCCCTTTCGCTATAACCCTTAATCCCAAGTGATTAGAAACCCATCTCAACCTTTAACAGACACAAGACTCTGGCCCCAAGACTCGGGCCTCCTGGAGCTGTAACTACTCAGCTCTGAAAGCACACACAGGTGGTCACCAGTCCTTGAGAACTGCTCACAAGGTGGAAATGAACATTAGCACCGTGGGAAGGGACAATAGACAATAGGTGCAGAAGTAGACCATTCGGCCCTTCAAGCCTGCACCGCCATTTTGAGATCATGGCTGATCATCTACTATCAATACCCAGTTCCTGCCTTGTCCCCATATCCCTTGATTCCCCTATCCATAAGAGATCTATCTAGCTCCTTCTTGAACGCATCCAGAGAATTGGCCTCCACTACCTTCCGAGGCAGTGCATTCCAGACCCCCACAACTCTCTGGGAGAAGAAGTTTTTCCTTAACTCTGTCCTAAATGACTTACCCCTTATTCTCAAACCATGCCCTCTGGTACTGGACTCTCCCAGCATCTGGAACATATTTCCTGCCTCTATATTGTCCAATCCCTTAATAATCTTATATATTGCAATCAGATCCCCTCTCAATCTCCTTAATTCCAGTGTGTACAAGCCCAGTCTCTCTAACCTCTCTGCGTAAGACAGTCCTGACATCCCAGAAATTAACCTTGTGAATCTACACTGCACTTCCTCTACAGCCAGGATGTCCTTCCTTAACACTGGAGACCAAAACTGTACACAATACTCCAGGTGTGGTCTCACCAGGGCTCTGTACAAATGCAAGAGGATTTCCTTGCTCTTGTACTCAATTCCCTTTGTAATAAAGGCCAACATTCCATTAGCCTTCTTCACTGCCTGCTGCACTTGCTCATTCACCTTCAGTGACTGATGAACAAGGACTCCTAGATCTCTTTGTATTTCTCCCTTACCTAACTCTACACCGTTCAGATTATAATCTGCCTTCCTGTTCTTACTCCCAAAGTGGATAACCTCACACTTATTCACATTAAACGTCATCTGCCAAGTATCTGCCCACTCACCCAGCCTATCCAAGTCACCCTGAATTCTCCTAACATCCTCATCACATGTCACACTGCCACCCAGCTTAGTATCATCAGCAAACTTGCTGATGTTATTCTCAATGCCTTCATCTAAATCGTTGACGTAAATTGTAAACAGCTGTGGTCCCAATACCGAGCCCTGTGGCACCCCAATAGTCACCACCTGCCATTCCGAGAAACACCCATTCACCACTACCCTTTGCTTTCTATCTGCCAACCAGTTTTCTATCCATGTCAATGTCAGGATCACAGAAACAGCTGAGTGACAGGAGAGGGAGTGGGCTCACGATGGTATCCAACCAGCTTCACCTTCTCAGTTAAATGAGTATGCTTAGTTGGACCCGACCCGACTGTTGCAGCATGGCGTGGCGGGGGGGGGGGGGGGGGGGAGAAAGAAGGGGAGCAGAAGGCACACTGAAATGCTCCTTTCCTACCCATCAGAAGAATTATGCAGCCCCTCAGTAGCTGCAAGCCTATCTCACCAGTTTCCCAAACGTTCGCGTGTACAATTTCGGGATTTGTAACTTGGGAAGGACCAGGAAAGGGGCAAGGAGGAGGCCCCTTGCAACAGCTCGAATATAACAGTGCAGTCTATGTTCTAAAACAGAAATTCTCTGAACACAGCAAAGTCCTCCAAACACTTTATCTTTGAATCAGTTCTACTGTACACCTGACCTGACCTCAATAGTATGTAAAGGAGGGAGATTAACCCCCCACACTCAATTGAACCTGTACCTGACCCAGTGTCCAACTTCCTGCAGATACAAGAGACGGCACGTTCTGGAATACAGAGCAATGCTCAATGTTGATGAAACTTTGTGGGTCTGGCAGAATCTGTGGATGGGAAGGGCAGGAGATACGATGCCGTTCTCCTGCACTTCAGTGAACAGCAGGCTTCTCTCCAGAGAAACAAAAGGAAGAAAAATGATCCATCACCACATTGGCAGTGAGCCTGCCTAAACTGGAGAGAAGATCTGAAGGTGCAGCATCCTCACAGTGAAACCACTGACTCCCCACCATCTCCTTGAGCATGCTCTGCTCTTTCTAATTATAGAATGGGGACCGCTGCCACCAATCAGGAGAGGGCGATTATAAACGAAGAGAAAGGGATGGAGCAGTGACCTCGGACCCTGCTTGAGAAGAGTTTGGACTGGCCCAGTGGGAGGAAGCTACCACCACCAGTTCAATCCTGACCAAGGGCAAACATTTCAGACCATACAAGGAAGGAAAACTGATTCACATAAGTGGTGCCTCTCACAATCTGGAGATCTTCACAGCTGCTGAATGACTTTCAAACTTGGGCTTGAATTGCAAAGGGAAGGAGGGCATGTGAGCAGGGGAAAGGGGTGCAGTAAGTATATCACCAATGCACCCTTGGGGAGTGGGATGACAATAGCTTCGGTCTCAAATGCCTTGCCCATCCTTCCTGACCAGAGGCCAACTAGCCTGTGGCTGATAATCGAGGGCAGGGTGGTGGGAGATTGGAGGAGGTAGGGGTGGGGCAGAGGGAGGAGCACACTGAACTGGTGCTTACCAGCACTGGAATCATTCATCCAGTCATTTGGAGTTGGGATACAGAGGTGAGGGATTGGGAAGAGGAAATATCCTGGCAGCTGAATCAGGAGCAAACATTTGTGGAAGACAGGCGACGGGAAGAATTGGGAATGGAAGCTGAGATGAATATTTGGTTTACAGGAGATTGCTGGATTGTAAGGACATTATGGTACAGGTGTGGAGCTTAACGGGGAAGGCGGTAGATTGAGAGGGTTGTTTTAGTGTAAGAGCAGAACATGACATATTCCACGTCTCAGGTTAGTGTTGGCATACTTAAGATCCTGATTGCCAGGGATGGGTGGTCTCAGAACTGCAAGGTCCAAGATCTGCCCCTCTTCCCCCAGGGAACAATGTGATCACATCTCTCCCTGGTGCAGATACCACTTGAAGTGGCAAGGTGAGGTTCTGAAAACAGAGAGGGCTCATTCACTGGCACAAAAGATTCTGCAGATGCTGAAAGTCTTGAGTAACACACACAAACTGTTGGAGGAACTCAGCAAATCAGGCAGTATCTATGAAGGGGAATAAACAGTTGACTTTTCAAGCTGAGACCCTTCATCAGGACTCTTTCTCGACTGAGATCAAAGCTGGAGACTTGAGGCAACGAGGTCTGATGAAGGGTCTTAGCCTGAAACATTGACTGTTTATACCCCTCTGTAGATGCTGCCCGAATTGCTGGGTTCCCCAAGCATCTGCTCGTTCACTTATACCTGGAAACTTGTCACAAGCAGGACCTTCTTTGGATTAGCTCGACTTTCAATTAACGCACCAGCGCAGTGCAATTGAGCCCTCATTGAATTGTGCACACAACATGATCCCACAACCAGTCTCGTAAATGAGCAGACACCTTGCTCGTCAGCCGATATGAATCGGAGGGCCAGTACTCCAGGGAGGAGCGTCCTTTTCCTGACCGGTGGCTGCCTCATCTCAAGCTAAGAACGTTGACAGAATTTAATTCAGTGTCACCAAATAAAAACACGGAACACTTGAAAAAACTCAACAGGCCAAACATTCACGCAAGGTTGTATTTTATTCTAACTCCCTTCCCCACATCCACACAGACCTGTCTGCCCTCAGCCTTCTCCTTTGCTATGGAAGGACACATGCAAACAGGAAGAACAACATCTCATATTCCACCTGGAATAGAGAACTCAGGATCTTCCGCTTTCAGATATCCCACATCCCCAGTGCTCTCCTCCCATGTGCATGCTTGCCCCTCCACCCGATTCTCTTCTCCCTCCATTCCATCCTGGCTCCATCTTCACATCATGTCCTCCCCGTCCACCTGTAGGCTCCCTTAGTGGCTCTATCCATTACCTGCCAGCCTCCATCTCAACCTTCTCTCTGTACTGACAATCTATCCTCTCCTCTCTGTCCCATTCTGATACAGGGTCTTGACTTTTGCCTCCACAGATGCTGCTCGACCCACCGAGTACTGCCAGTGTCTGCAGCCTCCATGAAGGTGTTTCTCCAGACTGCACTGACCCACTAGAATGCACAACCCATAATTCTACCTCAGGCACTGGCCTCAATTGCATTTTCACTCCTCACCTCACTGATGGCTACAGAGAACGCTATTAATAAAATGCACTGCAAGTCCAAATCTCACAGCATGGAAATGGGCCATTTGCCCCACCAAGTCTATGCTGACCATTAAACACCCTCTTACACCATTCCCATTTTATTCTGCCAGATTCTAACACTCACCTTCAGAGAGGTAATTTACCATGCCCCATTAACATGATTTGCCCCTCTTTAGAATGTGGGAGGAAACTGGAGATCCACCAGGAAGCCAGTGCTGTCACAGAGGGGATGTGAAAACTCCACACAGACAGCACGAGGTCAGGATCAAACCTGGGTCAGGGAAGCTGTGAGGCAGTGGTCCCACCAGCGGCACGTCTCCCCAATCCCACCATCTCCATCACTCAGAAACAGGTGGGAGGGGTCAGAGTGCACAAGGTGCACATCATCCTGACTCAGAAATATAGAGCCAGGCCTTCATTGTCTTTGGGGTTTCAAACTGTGTGAGGTCCTCCCGCAGTTTCAGCCTCGCAGCGAGAACAACGATAAACAATACATCTGACCTTGTGACTTTCTGGGAATGTTTTTAGTCTGGAATGGGACTCAAACTCTGATCTGGCACGATTCAATGACCTCTCTGATACTGTATGACTCACACACTGCTATTAGAGATGACAGGAGACAGAGGGCTGGAATGAAACCTTACCCGACAGACACAGAACCAGCACACCCTGACCTCCGACACACATACAGACTTAACAAGAAGTTAAAATGTAACGTGAAACCACACAAATGGCCTGTCAACCAGACTTCCAGCCGAACTGGAAGAGACCCAAAGCTACGTTAACACAGTGGCCTTACAGACAAGGAGAACTGCAGTCCTGCTGACCCTTTATGGCCACACAAACTATGACCTTTCTGTTCTGGCCCACAATGCATTCACATGCAAAACTATTTCATAAAAAAAAAGATTTAGGAGCAGAATTAGGCCATTTGGCCCATTACGTCTGCTACACTATTTCACCATGGCCGATCCATTTTCCTTCTCAGCCCCAATCTCCTGCCTTCTCCCCGTATCCCTTCATGCCCTGACCAATCAAGAATCTATCGACCTCTGCCTTAAATATACCCCATGACTTGGCCTCCACAGCGGCCTGTGGTAACGAATTCCCCAGATTCACCACTCTCTGGCTAAAAAATTCCTTCTCATCTCCATTCTGAAAGGACGCCCCTCTATTCTGAGACTGTCCTCTGGTCTTAGAATTTTAGTAGGAATTCAAGCTGGTTTCTGCCATAACCTTTAACAAATCAGAGTTTGCTTAAAAAACAAAACAAAAAAATTTGTTAATCCCTGCATAATAATTGCATTGTGCATCTCAGAGCAAACGAGCAAGTTTATGAATGAACCCTGCAAGGATCCATTTCATTCACAGGAGTTGTCTCAGTCCCACATAGCTTGGTCAGATCCTGTTGTACCCTACGAAGCCCATCAACCCTACTTTGTTCTTCATTGCTGAGAGAAGTCATTTCTACCCCATGGAGGGCAATTACTTTTGCCCCTACCTCATTCACTGAGATCTTCATTCCATTTTGAATTCTTTAGATTCAAATGATTAAAGATAAGCTTTGTCACATGTACACCCAAGCATCAAAATGTACATGTGAAAGGCATCGTTAGTGTCAACGGCCAACACAGTCCAAGTACGTCCCGGAGCCAGCCCACAAGTGTATCCATGCTTGCAGTGTCGTCACACTTAACAACCGTGACCCACATGCATTTAGAATGTGGGAAGAAACTGGAGCACACAGACCCAACACCACCCTCCACCACCTCAGGGTGGAGGTACAGTGACCCTCTCCACACCCCCCCCCTCACCCCACCACCTCAGGGTGGAGGTACAGTGACTCTCTCCATACCCCCCTCCACCACCTCAGGGTGGAGGTACAGTGACCCTCTCCACACCCCCCCCCCTCACCCCACCACCTCAGGGTGGAGGTACAGTGACCCTCTCCACACCCCCCCCCCACCCCACCACCTCAGGGTGGAGGTACAGTGACCCTCTCCACACCCCCTCCACCACCTCAGGGTGGAGGTACAGTGACCCTCTCCACACCCCCCTCCACCACCCCACCACCTCAGGGTGGAGGCACAGTGACCCTCTCCACACCCCCCCCCCCACCCCACCACCTCAGGGTGGAGGCACAGTGACCCTCTCCACACCCCCCTCCACCACCTCAGGGTGGAGGTACAGTGACCCTCTCCACACCCCCCCCCACCCCACCACCTCAGGGTGGAGGTACAGTGACCCTCTCCACACCCCCCTCCATCACCTCAGGGTGGAGGCACAGTAACCCTCTCCACACCCCCCTCCATCACCTCAGGGTGGAGGCACAGTGACCCTCTCCACACCCCCTCCACCACCTCAGGGTGGAGGTACAGTGACCCTCTCCACACCCCCTCCACCACCCCACCACCTCAGGGTGGAGGTACAGTGACCCTCTCCACACCCCCCCCCCACCCCACCACCTCAGGGTGGAGGTACAGTGACTCTCTCCACACCCCCCTCCACCACCTCAGGGTGGAGGTACAGTGACCCTCTCCACACCCCCTCCATCACCTCAGGGTGGAGGTACAGTGACCCTCTCCACACCCCCCTCCACCACCTCAGGGTGGAGGTACAGTGACCCTCTCCACATCCCCTCCATCACCTCAGGGTGGAGGTACAGTGACCCTCTCCACACCCCCCTCCACCACCTCAGGGTGGAGGTACAGTGACCCTCTCCACACCCCCCCCACCCCACCACCTCAGGGTGGAGGTACAGTGACCCTCTCCACACCCCCCTCCACCACCTCAGGGTGGAGGTACAGTAACCCTCTCCACCTCCCCTCCACCACCTCAGGGTGGAGGTACAGTGACACTCTCCACACCCCCCACACCACCTCAGGGTGGAGGTACAGTAACCCTCTCCACCTCCCCTCCACCACCTCAGGGTGGAGGTACAGTGACACTCTCCACACCCCCCACACCACCTCAGGGTGGAGGTACAGTGACCCTCTCCACACCCCCTCCATCACCTCAGGGTGGAGGTACAGTGACCCTCTCCACACCCCCTCCATCACCTCAGGGTGAAGGTACAGTGACCCTCTCCACACCCCCCTCCCCCACCTCAGGGTGGAGGTACAGTGATTCTCTCCACACCCCCCTCCACCACCTCAGGGTGAAGGTACAGTGACCCTCTCCACACCCCCCTCCCCCACCTCAGGGTGGAGGCACAGTAACCCTCTCCACACCCCCCTCCATCACCTCAGGGTGGAGGTACAGTGAGCCTCTCCACATCCCCTCCATCACCTCAGGGTGGAGGCACAGTAACCCTCTCCACACCCCCCTCCATCACCTCAGGGTGGAGGTACAGTGAGCCTCTCCACACCCCTCTCCATCACCTCAGGGTGGAGGTACAGTGACCCTCTCCACACCCCCCTCCATCACCTCAGGGTGGAGGTACAGTGAGCCTCTCTACACCCCCCTCCATCACCTCAGGGTGGAGGCACAGTGACCCTCTCCACACCCCCCTCCATCACCTCAGGGTGGAGGCACAGTAACCCTCTCCACACCCCCCTCCATCACCTCAGGGTGGAGGTACAGTGACCCTCTCCACACCCCCCTCCCCCACCTCAGGGTGGAGGCACAGTGACCCTCTCCACACCCCCCTCCATCACCTCAGGGTGGAGGTACAGTGACCCTCTCCACACCCCCCTCCCCCACCTCAGGGTGGAGGTACAGTGACTCTCTCCACATCCCCCTCCATCACCTCAGGGTGGAGGTACAGTGACCCTCTCCACACCCCCCTCCATCACCTCAGGGTGGAGGTACAGTGAGCCTCTCCACATCCCCTCCACCACCTCAGGGTGGAGGTACAGTGAGCCTCTCCACACCCCCCTCCCCCACCACCTCAGGGTGGAGGTACAGTGACCCTCTCCACACCCCCCTCCATCACCTCAGGGTGGAGGTACAGTGAGCCTCTCCACATCCCCTCCACCACCTCAGGGTGGAGGTACAGTGAGCCTCTCCACACCCCCCTCCCCCACCACCTCAGGGTGGAGGTACAGTGACCCTCTCCACACCCCCCTCCACCACCTCAGGGTGAAGGTACAGTGAGCCTCTCCACATCCCCTCCACCACCTCAGGGTGGAGGCACAGTGACCCTCTCCACACCCCCCTCCACCACCTCAGGGTGGAGGTACAGTAACCCTCTCCACCTCCCCTCCACCACCTCAGGGTGGAGGTACAGTGACACTCTCCACACCCCCCACACCACCTCAGGGTGGAGGTACAGTAACCCTCTCCACCTCCCCTCCACCACCTCAGGGTGGAGGTACAGTGACACTCTCCACACCCCCCACACCACCTCAGGGTGGAGGTACAGTGACCCTCTCCACACCCCCTCCATCACCTCAGGGTGGAGGTACAGTGACCCTCTCCACACCCCCTCCATCACCTCAGGGTGAAGGTACAGTGACCCTCTCCACACCCCCCTCCCCCACCTCAGGGTGGAGGTACAGTGATTCTCTCCACACCCCCCTCCACCACCTCAGGGTGAAGGTACAGTGACCCTCTCCACACCCCCCTCCCCCACCTCAGGGTGGAGGCACAGTAACCCTCTCCACACCCCCCTCCATCACCTCAGGGTGGAGGTACAGTGAGCCTCTCCACATCCCCTCCATCACCTCAGGGTGGAGGCACAGTAACCCTCTCCACACCCCCCTCCATCACCTCAGGGTGGAGGTACAGTGAGCCTCTCCACACCCCTCTCCATCACCTCAGGGTGGAGGTACAGTGACCCTCTCCACACCCCCCTCCATCACCTCAGGGTGGAGGTACAGTGAGCCTCTCTACACCCCCCTCCATCACCTCAGGGTGGAGGCACAGTGACCCTCTCCACACCCCCCTCCATCACCTCAGGGTGGAGGCACAGTAACCCTCTCCACACCCCCCTCCATCACCTCAGGGTGGAGGTACAGTGACCCTCTCCACACCCCCCTCCCCCACCTCAGGGTGGAGGCACAGTGACCCTCTCCACACCCCCCTCCATCACCTCAGGGTGGAGGTACAGTGACCCTCTCCACACCCCCCTCCCCCACCTCAGGGTGGAGGTACAGTGACTCTCTCCACATCCCCCTCCATCACCTCAGGGTGGAGGTACAGTGACCCTCTCCACACCCCCCTCCATCACCTCAGGGTGGAGGTACAGTGAGCCTCTCCACATCCCCTCCACCACCTCAGGGTGGAGGTACAGTGAGCCTCTCCACACCCCCCTCCCCCACCACCTCAGGGTGGAGGTACAGTGACCCTCTCCACACCCCCCTCCATCACCTCAGGGTGGAGGTACAGTGAGCCTCTCCACATCCCCTCCACCACCTCAGGGTGGAGGTACAGTGAGCCTCTCCACACCCCCCTCCCCCACCACCTCAGGGTGGAGGTACAGTGACCCTCTCCACACCCCCCTCCACCACCTCAGGGTGAAGGTACAGTGAGCCTCTCCACATCCCCTCCACCACCTCAGGGTGGAGGCACAGTGACCCTCTCCACACCCCCCTCCATCACCTCAGGGTGGAGGTACAGTGAGCCTCTCCACATCCCCTCCATCACCTCAGGGTGGAGGTACAGTGACCTTCTCCACACCCCCCTCCCCCACCTCAGGGTGGAGGTACAGTGAGCCTCTCCACACCCCCCTCCCCCACCACCTCAGGGTGGAGGCACAGTAACCCTCTCCACACCCCCCTCCATCACCTCAGGGTGGAGGTACAGTGACCCTCTCCACACCCCCCTCCATCACCTCAGGGTGGAGGTACAGTGACCCTCTCCACACCCCCCTCCACCACCTCAGGGTGGAGGTACAGTGACTCTCTCCACATCCCCTCCATCACCTCAGGGTGGAGGTACAGTGACCCTCTCCACACTCCCTCCATCACCTCAGGGTGGAGGTACAGTGACCCTCTCCACACCCCCCTCCACCACCTCAGGGTGGAGGTACAGTGACCCTCTCCACACCCCCCTCCATCACCTCAGGGTGGAGGTACAGTGACTCTCTCCTGGATCAGTCCCAGTCATGCCTGTACCTCCCACGCTTCAGCTGGGCGCTGTCTGTAAGGAGTTTACACGTTCTCCCTGTCTCCTGCAGATGGGGAGAACGCACAGACTTCTTACAGACAGCGAGCAGTGAGAATTGACCACTGATCACTGGCGCTGAAATTTATTCCACCAATTGGTACACTACTGCACCACCCCAATTCCTGTGCCAGTTCCCTCCCGTCGACCGTTCACGTGGAACCAAGAGGATCCAACTTGTTCAGCACGTTTGCCCCAACTTTACCAGAGGAATATTGGAAGTACGAGTCGGCTATTCAGAGATTAGACAATGGCTGCTCTGCACCATAACCCCATTAACCTGGGCACATTTGCCCGACATGAGTCTATCAATTTCAGCCTCAAAACCTCTCAGCATCAGAGTTGCCTCTTGGCGGGGGGGGGGGGGGGTTTCAAACTTGCTACCTGTAGAAGACACTGCTTCCCAATGCCCTCCCTGAATAGCTCAGCTTTAAATTGCCCCCAGGGATTCTACATTTCCACAGCACCCACCCAAATTTCAAACCTAATTCTCCTCGGTAAAACCCAGGCTGACAGACCATCGTTTATGATCTGTACTGCTGGATAATAAAGTAGCACAGACTCACTGCTGGAAAGAAGTGGTTCCGCACTGCTTTGGACTGGCGGATCAGGGAAGATGGCGGACGTGAGCCTTTTGAACCTTCCTGAGAGGATGGTGGAAGAACTGGCACTTGGTTTATTATCGTCACGTGTACAAAACTGTTGTGCATGCCGTCCCTAAAGAGCATTTCACCATGTCATGGTCGCACAAGGGAGAAAAGATAAACACAATGTGCTCCTAGGGTTTGATCTTCCGTCCAACAAGAGGGGGAAGAAGAGAGAATGTCTGATTACACTGGCTGCTTTTCCGAGGCAGCCAAGTGTAGACAAAGTCTATGAAAGGACCGGAATGTGGACTGTTTAGATGCTGCCTGACCTGCTGAGGTTGTCCAGCATTTTGTGTTTGTTGTTCTGGATTTGCAGTATCTGCAGAATCTCGTGCCTGGCGTTACGGAGGGAAGGCGGGCTCCTGGAGATGCTGGACTGTGTCCACAACTCTCTGCGGTTTCTTGCAGTTTTGGGCAGAGTAGTTGCCATACCCAGCCATGGTGCATCCGGATTGGATGCTTTCTATGGTGCATTGCTGAGGGTCAACAGAAAGCTTTGAATATTTTTAAGTGAGAGGCAGATCCATTTACTGATAAATCAAAAAATGTGGAGTTAAGGTTACTGGCAGATCAGTCGTGACCTTCTTAATTGGGGGAGGAGCAGGGTTGAAGGCCAATTGACCTACTCCTGCTCTTCATCCCCACGTCCGTTCCACTCACCTTTTCGGCCAGCAGTTCCCGGATCTTACCCGCCTGCAGCCGGAACCTGTAGAGCTGGGACTCCAGCGCCACACACCGTTTCTGCCAACTGGAGCCGCCACTGCTGGGCTCTGCCACCATTGCCATGGTAACCGGCTCTCCCCGGCGACAGGAAGGCTTTGTAGGCCTCTGACCCTGCAAACGCAGAGACAATATTGAATCACTAGCGCACAATGGGCTGGTGTCTCTCTGAGTGATAGAAGCACAAAAACAAGTCTCAATCATCTTAGCCGACAAAGCAAGGCAACTGAAAACAATAGAAGTTAGCCTTTCCTGCAGAACATACGGACCTGCATCTTCCCATCAGCTTCCTCCACCACAGCACACGGCCTCAGTACCTTTACAGCAATGGAGAAGATTAGGATCTGCTTTAAGACTGGAAGATGAAGTGGCCATAAACAGCAAGGTGGTCATATTGAAGAGAATGCCCCTATCTTTTTAGAAAGAAAAGGAAATTCAGTCTGTCCCTGGTAACCCTCAATGATGTTTTACAGATGCACTGCAGAAAGCAGCCTATCTGGACGCATCACATTTTGGTATAATAACTACTCTGGCCAGGGACGCAAGAAATTTCCAGGAGCTGCGAACACAACCGAGTCTCTCAGGAAGACCAGCCTCCTCTCCATTTTCTCTGGCAACGCTTGCTGGGAAAGTAGCTGACATAATTAAAGACCGGTCCCACCCCAGACATTCTTCTCCACTTCTACTGAGCAGAGAAGCAAAAGATGGAAAACACAAACCCTGGGCTCAAGGATGGCTTCTATATCGCACGACTGTAAGAACAGACCTCTTGTACGATAAAGATGAAGTCTTGATCTCTGTCTATCTCATCATGGTCTATCTGTCTGCCAGCACTGCACTCCCAGCAATGGTACCATACACTCAGTGGCCACGTTACTAGGTACAGGAGAGGAACCTGGTGTGCTCTGCTGCTGTGGTCCATCCACTTCAAGGTTCGACGTGCTGTGTGTTCAGAGACACTCTTCTGCACACCACTCCCGTAACACCTGCTTATTTCAGTTAGTGTAGCCGTCTTGTTAGCTTGAAAAAAAAAACTGGTCATTCTCCTCTGACCTCTCATTAACAAGGTGTTTTCGCCCACCTAGCTGCCGCTCGCTGGATGCTTTTTGTTTCTTTGTAAACTCCAGAGACTATTGTGTGTGAAAAATGGCAGGAGACCAGCAGTTTCTGAGATACTCAAACCACCCTGTCTGACAGTCAAAGTCACTTAGATCATTCTTCGCCATTCTGATGTTTGGTCTGAGTAACTGAACCTCTTGACCACGTCTGCATGCTTTTACACATTGAGTTGCTGCCACATGATTGGCTGTTTGCAGTAACAGCAGGTGTACCTAATAATGTGATCACTCAGTGAATGTCAGCATTTTGTGTTTGCATTTCCAGCAACTGCGGAATCTCGTGTTTGCGATGTACACTCTGGTCTTGTTTTCCTTTCGTACCGCATTGATGTATGGAATAATCTGTCTGGATGGTGAGCAAACAAAATGGTTTTACAGTAGCTCAGCACACACAAACTAATCACCAGTTTCACACGGCATCGACTGAGGGGCAAATACAGGGCAGGAGCAAGCAACAAGCTGTTGGAGGAACTCAGCAGGTCGAGCAGCATTTATGGCAAATAGTGGGAAGGAATTGTCGAGACCCTGCATCAGGACTGATTAAATACAGCACTGTGCAAAAGTCTGAGACACATGTATACAGCTAGTGAGCCCTAGACTTGCACAGTGCTGTAGTAATTTTATGCATTGCACTGTATTGCTATCGCAAAAAAAAAATTCATGATATATGTGAATGATAATAAACCTGACTCTGATCTAGGTCTCTGTTGTGGACTGAGAGTGGGAAGGGGGCAGGGAGAGGGGAATTATGGTTGGAAAAGGGGAAGAGAGAGGGGAGGGAGTGGGTAGCACCAGAGAGACATTCTGTAATGATCAATACACTTGCACCCATCCCTAACACTCCTTCTCTGCCACCTGTCCCACAGCACTCCATCCTCACCATTCCCAACATCCTTTGCTCCCACCAGATCTACAAACTTGCTCTCCACTCCACATTGACAAATACTGCACTGTGGAAAAAGTGTTAGGCACCCTACCTATACGTATGTGCCTAAGACTTTTGCACAGTACTGTAAACACAGGGAAGGATTTATATAAATCAGTAGTCAAGTACATGGCTGATGGAGCCCCAGTTTCACAGTTCAGTTGAAAATCTCAGGCAGTGCAGAATTCCCTCATTCTGGTCTGGAATATGATGCCAGATCTTACACAAACTCACCTCCCCTACCACCTCTGATGCTCCCACACATTCTCAGAAAGAAAACAAAATGGCAGGAAGTCACAATCTGCCTCTTGTGGCATTGAGCAAACTGGTCTTCGGGGTCAAGGGCCGCTTTGAAAATTTAAAAGAAATTGCCAAAAAGATATGGTCAAACAAAACTTTCTACGGAACTCATAAGGCCCTGGACTTACCCAAACATTTCCACCTACTCTCTCACACTCAATGCTCGCAAACTATGTTAATTGGAATAACCAGTGCACAATGAGCCAAGTGTCTTTCTGCATGACAGCCACATTAAGACAAGGCTCGATAATCAAATACTGTACAGAACAGTCAGCAGAGCAGCTCAGTTGTTGAGAGGCAACAGCAACTGAAGCACAAGGAGCTGAGACAAGCCCATTTGAGAACCACATGTCTTAAACCTCATTAAACCCAACGTTGGAGCAGCACAAAATTCCTGATTGAAAACTCTGGGCCTGTGACTCAACCCATCCATTTCAGCAGGAATTGCTCCCTCCTCGATTCCAGTTAACCTGTACAGTGCTCTGCCATTTTTATCCAGCAATGACTATACCAAGGGCAGGTCACTGATCTCAGGAGTTCAACACAATTTGCATCTGCCTCACACCCCTCAGACCCCTTGACCGAGGACAGCACAGTGGTGCAGAACACTAGACACCCAGGTTCAATCCTGATCTTGGGTGCTATCTACGTGGACTTTGCACGTTCTCCCAGTGACTACTCCAGCACCACAGAGACATGTGGGTTCAAAGGTTAATTGGCTGCTGTAAATTTCCCCTTGCTGAACAGAATCTGGGTTGAGTTGATAATGTCCCAAGCACTAAATAAAAAGATTGAGGTAGCAGGATTACCTTCGTTGGCTGATTGGCAGGAAACAGAGAGTGGGAATAAAGGGATCCCATTCTGGCTGGCTGCCGGTTACAAGTGGTGTTCCACAGGGGTCCATGTTGGGGCTGTTGTATATCAAGGATTTGGATTATGGAGTAGATGGCTTTGTGGCTAAGTTTGCTGATGATACAAAGCTGAGTGGAGGGGCCGAGAGTGCTGAGGAAACAGAGGCTGCAGAGAGACTTGGATAGATTGAGGAAATGTGCAAAGAAGTGACAAATGAAATACGATGTTGGAAAGTGTACGGTCATGCACTTTGGTAGAAGAAATAAACGGGCAGACTATTATTTAAGTGGGGAGAGAATTCAAAGTTCTGAGATGCAATGGGACTTGGGAGTCCTTGTGCAGGATACCCTTAAGGTTAACTTCCAGGTTGAGTCGGTGGTGAAGAAGGTGAATGCAATGTTGGCATTATTTCTTGAGGAATAGAGTATAGGAGCAGGGATGTGATGTTGAGACTCTATAAGGCACTGGTAAGACCTCACTTGGAAGACTGTGTGCAGTTTTGGGCTCCTTATTTAAGAAAGGATGTGCTGACGTTGGAGAGGGTTCAGAGAAGATTCACTGAATGATTCTGGGACTGAGAGGGTTAACATATGAGGAACGTTTGACTGTTCTTGGACTGTCCTCCTTGGAGTTTAGAACAATGAGGAGGAACCTCATAGAAACATTTTGAATGTTGAAAGGCATGGACAGAGTGGATGTGGCAAAGTTGTTTCCCATGGTGAAAGAGTCTAGTATGAGAGGGCATGACTTAAGGACTGAAGGGCGCCCTTTCAGAACAGAGATGTGAAGAAACTTTTTTAGCCAGAGGGTGGTGAATCTGTGGAATTTGTTGCCACGGACGGCAGTGGAGGTCAAGTCATTGGGTGTATTTAAGGCAGAGATTGATAGGTATCTGAGTAGCCAGGGCATCAAAGGTTATGGTGAGAAGGCGGGGGAGTGGGACTAAATCAGAGAATGGATCAGCTCATGATTAAATGGCAGAGCAGACTCGATGGGCTGAATGGCCGACTTCTGCTCCTTTGTCTTATGGTCTTATGGATTAGTGTAAATGGAAGATTGATGGTTGGTATGGACTTGATGGGCTGAAGGGCTCATTTTGCAAGCCGTTTCTTTTCCTATGAGTCTATTAAATTCCATCACGTACACAAAGGAACACTACTGCAAGTTTTGCTTACTCATAGCTCTAAGATGAAAGCGCACGGTCAAGGACACCAGCGATAGATAATGAGTGTCTAGAACTAGTGTAAACACATCTTGTACTCATGTTTGGGGAAAAAGCATGTTGTGATGATAAGCAGAACAGAAACAGGCCCTTCAGCCCAAAGAGTCCAGGTTAACCCCCACCCCCCAAGCACCCATTTATACCAATAATACACTCATCCCTTTCACTTCCATTAACTCCCCGCGGTCACTACCACTCACCTGCACACTAAGGACAATTCACACTGGTCAATTAAAGTCCTTGAAATGACAGGATACATGCAGACACAGAGAAAACAAGCAAACTCCACACAGACAGCACCTGAGGTCAGCATTACCTTGGGACACTGGAGGTGTGAGACAACATACCTTCTTCACAAAGATCCCATTAATTAATGGCATCAATAAACTTTGTTCCTATGCTTTCACTCTTGCATCAGTTCAAAGTTCGGAGTAAATTTATTATCAAATTACTGTAAATATGTCACTGTATACAACCCTGAGATTCACTGCCTTAAGGTAACAAATCCACAATAGAATAATAACCATAACAGAATCAATGATGGACTGCACCAACTTGGGCATTCAACCAGAGTGCAGAAGACAACAAAACTGCAAATTCAAAAAGAAATAATAATAATAAATGAGCAATAATTATCAAGAACTTGTGATGAAGTGTCCTTGAGAGTGATTCCATAGGCTGTGGGAACATTTCAGTGATGGGACAAGAGAAGTTATCCCCACTGGTTCAAGTGTCTGATGGTTGAGGGGTAGTAACTGTTCTTGAACCCAGTATTTGGAGTCCTGAGGCTCCTGTACTTTCTTCCTGATAGCAATAGCAAGAAAAGAGCATGGCCTGGGTGGTGGGCATCCCTGATGACAGACGTTGCTTCTCTGCTCCATGTAGATGTGCTCAATGGTGGGGAGGGCTTTACCCATGATGGACTAGGCCATATCCACCACATTTTGGGGGATTTTCCGTTCAGAGGCATCGGTGTACATGTATACCCTTCAACAGGGCACAGCCAACCACCCTTTGTTACAGACTGAGTGAGATAGTGAGCCCATGATGACCATCAATATTAATTCTCTACCAATCTCATTTTCCCTACACACTAGGGAAAAGTTACAGTGTACCCCTAACACATTACCGCACCGGCAGGATACGTCAGTGATGTGGGAATCTGCACTGTACACATTTGATGTGTGCTGTACTTAGTTGGCAGTGATGAATGTTCAACAGAACTTCCCCTTCAACCTGCGACGCGGGTGGCTGCCTGCCTGCTGTTTATTAACGTTCACATGCCTTCTCTTAAGGAAGGGAACTTGGAAGACAAGCAGAGAGAAAAAAATGCCCCTTTCCATCTTCCTTTGCTGGTTAGCGAATTGGGACCAGTTGATGTAAATAAACAGGATGACACGGTGACACTACATGAGAGACAGAGACACCATGATTGCCTTATCTTTCAGTCAAGATGGTACCAATGTACAACGCTCCCTCAGTCAACATCTTCCACATAGTCCACAAAACTACTAATTCTCACTTCTGATGAAGGGTCTTGGCCCGAAACGTCGACTGTACTTCTTACAGATGCTGCCTGGCCTGTTGCGTTCCACCAACATTTTGTGTGTGTTGCTCGAATTTCCAGCATCTGCAGATTTCCTCGTGTTTGTGAATTCTCACTTCTTTTACGTCTGTGCTTTCATCTCAAATGTGTTTCTGGGACTGAGAGATCCTCCGATTTACATTCTGGAGATTGACTGAATGAAGTTGCTGTCTCCGGGAAGAGAGCGTCCTCCGGGTGAAGAAACTTCGAGATGATGTTCAACTCCATTTCACAGATTAATCGCTGGCTAAAGCGTCGAGGGAGATTGAAACATCGAGACGAAGGAGCTGACTGCCTGCCTTTGGTTCGCTGTTGGGATCCCCCCCCCTGCTGGAGCTTATCACCGTGTTGAGCTCACAGTTGCCAGAGGGTAGACCTCTGTGTTCGAGTGATGTCTCTCTTTCGAAGATGTCAGAGGATGTTGTTGAGTAGCTGCGTTTACGGTTTGAACCACCGCTTTCATGGACAAAGGGCTTCTTTCAGTTTTATGGCTTTTATATTCTGGTCTTGCCTGCCCTTTCTTGGTTTTCGTGTGGGGTGAGGGGGTTCGATGTTCTTGCTGTGTTTTGTGCGGGGGAAGGGGAGTTGAGGGCTGACGTTCTTGTTGTGTGTCATGTGGTAGAGGGGCGATGTGCTAGTTGTGGGTTGTGTGGGGGAGGTGTGTTTGGGGTTGATGATTGTGTAGTCATTCTTTTTTTGTGCGGGGGGTGGGTGGGTTTGCTGTTTCTCTTTGAATGACGTCCATGCTTTTTCTTTGTTTCATGGCTATCGAGAGAAGATAAATCTCAAGGTTATACATTAGCTACATGCTGTCCCTTGGGAACAATATCAGTAAAGATGTTAATTTCCACATAGATATTAAAAATGACTTGGTGTACACAACAGGCACCCCACTTGACCCCTGGCACTCCATCTGATTGGCTGCTTGTACTAACTAGGCAGAGTAGTCTCCAACCAAACCCAAGCAAGAGATTGTGTGCAGCACAATCTCCGCTATTCAATCGCTGATCCTCCCCTCTCCCCAGTTACTGTCTCAAGCGGTACCTTGGCATTCCATTTGACCCCAATGTTCTCAATCTCTTTCCTTGCTTAAAAACTTTAGCTTTTTATTTAAAAACCAAACCAGTACCACCCTTTTGCACAATCTGCTTATTTGGCAAGACTTTCAAACTTTCTTTGTTAATGCACATTGGGAGATGCAACAATGTCAAAATGTAGCAGTTCGACAAAAGCTGGAATTGTCAGAGAGAAGCAGAAACATAAAGCTGGCAAGGAAAAAGGATAATTCCCTGTAACCGCATCTCCCCATATTTTCACAACTGCCCCCAGATTCCACCACTGGCCTAGACCCCAGAATTCATGGCCCTGAGTTAACCTACCAACCCACACTCCTCAAGGACAAGGAAGGAAACGGGAGCACCCACACAGTCACAGGGAGATTGTGCAAACACCATACGGACAGCACTGGAGATCACAATTTAACCTGGGTCGCTGGAGCCATGAGACAGTAGCCGTGTCACCTCAGGTAGGGACAAACAGAATCAGATCAGGTTTATTATCACCGGCATGTGTCGCAAAATTTGTTAACTTTGCGTCAGGAGTACAATGCAATATGTGAGAAATACAGAAAAAATGCAAGTCAATTACAGAGGGAAATACGTATATTAAACAGTTAAATTAAAAATAGCACAAAAATGGAAATAATATAATCAGGTTTATTATCACTGACATATCTATGAAATTTATTGTTTTGCAGCAGAGTACAGTGCAGTACATAAATCATATTACAAGTTACAGTAATATTTATATACTGTATTAGTGCTGCAAACAGAGCAATGAAATAGTGAGGTTTTGTTGATGGGCCTTTCAGTAATATGATGCAGAGGGGAAGAAACTGTTCCTAAAACAGTGAATGTGATAGTCTCAAACCCACAGAGACAGGGAACGGGGACTGGAGATGAGATCAAAGGGGAAAACAAACAAACTTACAATAGGGCGACTTGGAGGGGAAGAAAGCAAGTGAAGATGATACTCAGAGACAGGGATATCGCATGTGCAGACACAGTCGGTGAGACAATACAAGAGCCAAGTGCAGCAAAGGGAAAATATGTAAACGTTAACAAAGAGGACACTGAGTGGGAAGCCACACCGCGATCTGGTTCACATCCAAAACAACATATCAGTGTACAGTAACAGCAAAGGAAGCCCAAGATTAAACTGCCATTGAGTTTCTGCACACCTTGCACTCTTGCTAATCAGCGGTAGTCAAAGCATTCAGACAAGCCTACATTCCTGCATGCAATATGACCTTCACTGATTCTGCCAAACGGCAAAACCCCACTGGTGGGCTCCGCTCGCATTCGCAAACTGCTGTCTTGAGCAACGCAGCAGCACTCCGCCCATTTGTCAGTTTGGATTACGTCCTCGAGTTGCCGCTCTGAGAATCGAACTCGTGATCTTCTAGTTTAGGGGATCCATGAACACGGCTGTCGCTCTGGGCTTGCTACCTCTCAGCCAGTTAAGGAAGGACTAATGAGCACAAACCGGCCATGTGTACACCAGAAATTTCCCTGACCTTTGTAGAACAGATACTACACTATAAAGGGTACACAGAGTCACAGCCAGAGGGGCAGCTTCAGGTCCTTTCCAGGAAACACACCAGCACAGTACAATCAAATTCTGATAACTGGGCTTGCTGAGGACTTTGGTGATACTGCACTCTCAGATTTTACTCAAAAACACTTAATTCGTTTGTTTTTCTTTTAAAAGGTTACCACAGCATATTAAATTTTCCCAGTGAGTTTAAGTGGGCCTAGGAAATGGGACCCAGGTGATCCAGATGTCAAGCCATCAATAATTTGGAAAGGTCAGAGCGGAAGTGAGCCATTTTACTGCACTGAGGGACTGCTGAAATGATGAAACATCAAACCAAATCTTCTCCTCTTGAGTGGAAGTAGGCATGTCCCTCCAACATGATTCTCTGGAAAGCAGGGGAGGAGTGACTCCGAGGGTTTCATGTAAATCGTGATCCCTCTCTAGTCACTGAGAGACCGAGGGGAACCTTTATTGCAATGGTGGATTCAGTGATGCAAGAGCTCTTGCACCCGGACTTGGACGGAGCTGCCAACAGACAGCCAGCTGGCGGGCGCTGTGTGCCTGGGGTTGACACTGCTACAACAGCAGCGGCAAGGTTAGCGACTGACTGGGGAGCAAATTACAGTCAAGGATTGTGGCAGACAGCAAACCAGGATGGAGCAAGCACTGGCTTATAATTAAACTGTTCAACCCTCTCACACGGGGCAGAATAACGACTGGAGTGGACACACACGACCACATCAAATCTGCATTTTTAGAAAGCCCAGTATTTTGAATGACAAGCAACTCCAAGAACGTTAGCGCCTGGTGCACAAGCAGAAATGGTGTATTTGTGCACAACTCCATCCCCAGTATAATAACTCAATCTTTTTGACATGATGACATTTTGTAAATGTCCAGTATTGCAGTCCATTCTAACCTGCTGGGGTGAGCTGCTTCTCCCTATGCCCATGTGCCTGGCTTTAATGGTGGGATTGTTATGCATCCCCTCCATTGTTACAGGAAGTGCCTACACCCTCACCACTTCATGCACAGCAGGAGGCCACTCAATGAGGTCATAGCTGACCTGACTGCAATCTCACCTCCACATCCCCCATCTACCCCTCACCCCCTTGCTTTATCATGAACCTCTCTACCTCGGTCCTAGACGTACTGAAAGAGTCTGCTTCCAGCACCCTTCCAGGTTCCAAAAGCAGAGACACAGAGAAAACAGTCTTGAATGGACGGCTACTGTTTCCTTTAAGAACAGACACCTTCCTAGCTATAGATTCTCCCTCGGAAGGAAAGGCCCTCTCCACATCTATCCTGATTGTGTCGATCGAGACCTCTCTCACTCTTCTAAACCAGTGAACGCAAGCCTGGCCTCTCCTACCTTTCCCCATACAACGGGCCATCCAACCCCGAGCCCAAAATTCTGACGCAGCTTAATGGCCACGAGGTGCGTTGCACTGACTTGTGGCTGTTCCGAGAAATGCAAGAGACTGAAAGAGAGTCTCTTTGATTCACAGCTATTACTGAAGCCGAGATGGAGATGCTGTCCATCTACGAGACGTCCGACCGTAGCATCTGCTGTGTCAGTCAGAAGAGTAGGAATGCTCCCACTCACGAAAGGCAGATCAACTAAAGTCCAACCTGCTAACCAGAGGAAAGATGCTCTGAAGCTGGAGAGAACGCAGAGGTGATGTTGCCAGGTTTTAAGGGATGGATTCTGAGCAGGTTGGGACTATTTTCTTTGGAGCACTGGAGGATGAGGGGTGGTCTTATAGAAGTATATGGAATCACGAAGGACACAGTCTTTTACTCCCTGATTGGGGAATCAAGAAGTAAAGCACTGAAGTTTAAGGTAAGAGGGGACAGATTTAATAGGAGGTTCAGCAGCAGACTTTTCATCCAAATGGCAGTCAGTATACGGAATGAGTTGCCAGAGGAAGGTACATTAACAATATTTAAAGGCACTTCTACAGATACATGGATAGGAAGGTTTAGAGCAGGGGTTCCCGACCTTTTTTATGCCATGGACCCCTACCATTAATTGAGAGGTCCGTGGACCCCAGGTTTAGAGGGATGTGGGCCAAATACAGGCAAATGGGACTTGCTTAAATGGGATTGTGATTAGCTAATTAGCCTTTTTCCATGCTGTAGGACTCCATCGTGAGCAATGTGATAGCTAAACTAATCAGGTGCCGCAGGAAAAAAAAATTACAATCCACAAAAGAATTTGCAGACTCAAACGGATTTAGACATGGCATTAACCGAGGCACTTCTCTCTACTGCTGTTTCTTATAAGGAACAGATGGCAGGTAGCTTGTGACGATATAATTCAGCTCTGCAACCTCTGACCCAGTCAGGAGAGGAATAAATTGCATGCAAAGCATCAGCTCATGGAGATATGTTAATGTGAACGGAGGACAAGCGTATCAATCAGGGTGAAGAGCACTGATATTTGCACGCCCTGTGAAATGCCAGGGTGAAACATATTGATGGGGTGGACTGTTGCCTTGATCCTTGCCAAGGAGAAGGTGCCAGCCTCACCAACTACTCTGCCCATGTGCAAAACAAATACTCTTCAGCCACAGGGACACAGTGTTTCCCTTGGGGGAGAAAAAACAGCAGAAATTTGAAACAAAAGCAAAAATGTATAAATGCTGGAAACACCAAGTCCAGTCAGCAAAGGTCAAGAAAGCAACAGTTAACATTTCAGGTCCAAGACCACTTGTTAGACCGGAAATGTTCATTGTTGCACTTGCTGCCCGACCTGTTGAGTGTCTTCAGCATTTTCTGTTCTTCCTTACTCAAAGCTGCTCCATGGAGCAGAGGTCAGTGGACAGTAATCAAAGACCATTCACGGACTCGCGGCACACCCTCTTCACCCCAGTGATGCCACTCAAGCTCCATCTTCTCCTGGTCCAGAGGCACTGACTGTGACCCCAGATAATAGAACATGGAACAGGCCCTTCGGCCCACAATGTGGTGCTGAGCCAATTGAATTAGTACTCAAATGGCCAACCTAACTATCCCCTCTGCCTACACAATGTCCATATCCTCCCATTTTCCTCACATTCAATGTGCCTGTCTCAACATCTCTAACATAGCTGCCTCGACTACTAATCCAAAATCCCACTGCTGTGTAAAAATAACTTGCCCCTCACATCTCCTGTGAATTTACACCATCCCCTCTCACCTTAAATGTATGTCCTCTGCTATTTCAACCTTGGAAAAAGATACTGTCCGTTAATTCTATCTATGCCTCTCAATTTTATAAACCTCAACCAGATCTTCCCTCAGCCTCTGCCGCTGCAGAGAAAACGACTCCAATTTGCCCAACCCCTCGTTGTAGCACATGTTCTCTACTCCAGGCAGCATCCTGCCAAACCCCTTCTGCAGCCTCGACATCCTTCCTATAGTGAGGCAACCAGAACAGGTTGCAGATACGGCCTAACTAGTTTTATAAAGCTTCCTGACTTTTGAACTCAGTGCTTCAACTAATAAAGGCAATATGCCATATGCTTTCTTAGCCACCTTATTGACCAAAGGTCAAAGTTCAAAACAAATTTATTATCGAAGTACATAGATTGCATATCAACATAGACAACAGTGAGATGTACTTGTGGGCATACTCATTAAATTCAATATTCATAATAGAATGAAGGAAAGACAGCACCCAACAGGGTGGGCAACCAGTGTGCAAATACAAATGAAAAAAAAGCAATAAATAGAGAACGTGAGATAAAGAGTCCTTAAAAGTGAGACCATTGAATAGAATAACTGTTCCTGAACGTGTGGTGAGGGGCCTGAGGCTCCTGTGCCTGATGGCAGTAGTGAGAAGACAACGCGATCTGGGTGGTGGGGGTCCCTGATGATGGATGCTGCTTTCCTGTGACAGCGCTCCATGTAGATGAGCTCAGCGATGGGGGGGGGGGGGGGGGGGCCTTTATCCATGACGGACTGGGCCATATCCACTACTTTTTGTAGTATTTTCTGTTCAGTCATTGGTGTTTCCATACCAGCCTGTGTTACAACTGGTCAATATACTCTCCACCACACATCTACAGAATCTGTCTAAGTTTTAGATGACATGCCAAGTCTTTGCAAACTTCCAAGGAAGTAGAGGTGCTGCTGTGCTTTCTTTGCAATTGCACTTACACTATGTGCTGGGTCCAGTACAGGTCCTCTGAAATGATAACACCAAGGAACTTAAAGTTGTCATCCCTCTGATCCCCAGTGAGGGCTGGCCCATGGGCCACTGTTTTCCTCCTCCTGCTGTCGTGAATCAGCTGTTTAGTCTTGCTGACACTGAGCGAGAGGTTGTTGTTGTGACACCACTCAGCCAGATTGTCAGTCTCCCTCCTGCCTGCTGATACGTCACCACCTTTGACTCAGCCAACGACAGTGGTGCCATCAGCAAACTGAAGTACGGTATTCGAGTTGTACTTAGTCACACAGTCATAACTTGGACTGTAAGATCCCTCTGCTCATCATTACTGTTAAGAATCTTGCCCTGCACTGTCACTTTATATTTGCCCTACCAATATGCAACACTTCACATTTGGTCGGGTTAAACTCCACCTGCTATTCCTCCACCCATACCTGCAACTGATCTATATCCCATTGCCAGTCTTCTATGCTATCCACAACACCAATCTTTGTGTAATCTGCAAATTTACTAACCCACCCATCTACATTTTCATCCAGGTCATTTATATACATCACAAACAGCAGAGGGCCCAGTATAGGTCCCTGCGGAACACCACTAATCACAGACCTCCAGCTAAAATGAGCACCTTTGACCACTATCCTGTCTTCTATGGGCAAGCCAGTTCCGAATCCAAACGGGCAATTTATTGTGGATCTCATGCAGCTTAAGCATCTAGACGAGCCTCCCATGAGGGACCTTGTCAAATGCCTCACTAAAATCCATGTAGACAACTTCTGTAGCTCTACCTTCATTAATTACCCGTCATCTTGTCAGAAAAACTCAAATCATTAGTAAGACATGACTTACCCTATACAAAGCTATGCAACCCCTCCGTAATTATGCCATGGTTTCCAAATGCTCATAAATCCTATTCCTAGGAATTCTCTCCAGTTACTTCCCTGCCAATGACATAAGATTCACTGGTCTAGTTTCCAAGATTATCCCTGGTTCTCTTCTCAAATAATGGAACAACATTAACTACTCGCTGGTCCTCCAGGACCTCGCCTGTGGCTCGAGAGGACACAAAGATATTGATCAAAACAACTGCAATCTCCTCTCTTGCCTCTCTCAATAACCTGGTGTACATCACATCAGGCCCTGTGGATTTATCCACCTTAATGCCTATCGGATCCATACTCCAAGTTCATCACCTTTCCCCATAATACTCCTAGCATTAAAATACACACACTTCAGACAATTGACCCTACCATATCTAATACACAAGGGGCTGCCAACCTGGGGTCCATGGATCTCTCAGTTAACGGTAAGGGTCCACGGCATAAAAAAGGTTGAGAACCTCTGTAAATAGATGAACCTCCTCAACACAGATTAGGAATCTGACCTATATCAGTGGAATTTTTAAACAATTTTCTTATTTACCCAGGATCTAATGGGAGTAAATATTAGAATGAGAAGTCAGATACTCGAACACAACATTTCCAATGAACATCCATTTGAGGAGATGCAGAAGATTGCAGACGCTGCAGTCTACAGCAACACACAAAACACTCGAGGATCTACAGAGAGAAAAGGACATTTGATCAACAGCCAGTCCGGAAGGGTCCTGACCACCGAGTTCCTCCAGTCTGTGTGTGTGGCTCCACTTGAGGAACACCTTTTAATTATAACCATGTCTCAAAGTGCTCTCATGCCAGTGAAGTATTTTTATATAGTTGTGATGCAAGAAAATACTCCAGAAAGAAAATACCTAAAACAGAAGAGCAATAACTTTAAGATCAACTTCACTAAAATGCAAGGATTAGCCAGGGCTCACTCTTGTTCCTTTTTAAACTATTCCCATGGAATCATTCATTTCCCCTCGAGGGGTCAGATGGAACCTTGGCTTCATCATCATCATGCCTCATGTTGTATGACATGAATGATCCATGACCATGACTGTTCTTGGCAAATTTTTCTACAGAAGTGGTTTGCCACTGCTTTCATCTGGGCAGTGTCTTTACAAGATGGGTGAGCCCAGCCGTTATCAATACCCTTCAGAGACTGTCTGCCCAGCATCAGTGGTCACATAACCGGGCTTGTGATATGAGCCAGTTGCTCATACGACCATCCTCCACCTGCTCTCACGGCTTCATGTGACTCTGATCGGGGGTGGGGGGGCTAAGCAGGTGCTACACCTTGCCCAAGGGTGACCTGCAGGCTAGCGGAGGGAAGGGGCTTGTTAGAGACGCATCTCCATCCCACCACGCAAAAGTGTTATCATGGGATCTGGTTCCAGGGGTCAGATGGGAAGTTAGTTTTACATCCCAATAACCCTCCTGCTATCCACATCTCCCTATAGATGCTGCCTGACCTGCTGCGTTCCACCATAATTTGTGTGTGTTGCTAACCACAGCTGCTGAACAGTGATCTGGTAGTCCCTCAATGGGGTTTTGCCGTAAGGTACCATTAAAACTACAGCGCAGTTGCTTGCTGCCTGGGCTCGATGGGTTTAGCTGGCAGTGAACTGCAAGGCACTTTGCCATAACTCTTGAGACATCAATCAGTCCCTGGTTCAGAGGCACAGGCTTTGCTATAAGTAATCACCCTCTCCGTGAAACCCTGTCAGACTCGGCCCCTCTACCTCCACCAGGTGGGTAAGAGGCGCTTGCTTGAGGCTTGGAGGTCGTGTTTTGGATAGGGTAAAGTCACAACTTGTTTGGGGTTGTCTGTAGCCCAGCACAGTTGCTTCCCACAGGCTCATCTGCCCTTCAACAGCATCACAACACATTTCATTGTCCTTGTTTAGCTGCCGATGTGTGTCAGGCACCGTGTGGAACCGTATGAACACAGGGTTTTACTTTCGGTTCAAGTTATAGGGCAGGTCAGCTCTGCTCCGGGGCAAAAGCTTCTGCACAGCCCAGGGCATCACTTTATTGAAGGGACAGCAATCCACTGGGAGGAGGCAGGTTCAGAGTCTGCATGTATGTTACAAGCACACAGTGGAACTTCCTTGGCAGATGAAACCTAAACAGCAAAAGTCTGTAGAGATCTCAGCTTGGAGAGGGAAGAGTTAACGGGAGGAGGTGGGCGATGCAAGCAGAGTGTGATGTGACGCCAGGGTGTACCATACACAACGTTAAATAGTTTAGATAAGATAAACTTGCTCCAGAGAAAGGCAAGCCAGGGGTCAGAGGTAACAGTGGAAAGTAAATCGAAGTCAGTTATGTGTCAGGGAAGACAGAGGGGTCGGGGTGCACGGCGGGGAGAATTGTCAGACAGACATGGGGAGCTGTTGGCAATCCGGGTCTGCGACTGGATCCTGGAGAGTGTAAGGGTACCAGGCGGGGTAACTGGCAGTGGTGGGGGTGGGGGGGGTGGGTTCAGTAACATGGAGGGGTTGAGGAGATGGGTTAAGGTATAGGCAAGTCAGAAGAGGAAAAATTAGAGGTGGAGGGAGGGAGGGAGAGCGAGGTGGAGGGAGGGAGGGAGGGAGAGCTGGGGTTGGAGATCGGCAGGAGCCAGAGTACAGGGAGCAGGAGCTGGGGCTGCCTGCCAGAGGTCAAGGTATGGTGGACAAAGCCAGAGGGAGAGCTGGGGTTGGAGATCGGCAGGAGCCAGAGTACAGGGAGCAGGAGCTGGGCTTGAGAAAGAGGGAGCTGGGGCTGCCTGCCAGAGGTCAAGGTATGGTGGACCAAGCCAGCGTACAGGGAGCGGGTTGTGCGAATGGATCCGGACTGGGGAAGGAAGGAAGTGCCGGAGGGGAAAGCGTGTGGTTTCGGAGGGAATACGGGGTAATGGCAGACAAATGAGATTATCTTAAATGGTCGGCATGGTGGAGGACCACATCTGATGAGTAGGAGCAGGAGGAAGGGGCAAAGAGCATGGGGGGGGGGGGGGTTACAGCGCCAGAGGGGCGGCTGTGGAAATTCACAGGGACAGTACTAGCAGTGGGACATTCCGAAAGACCGAAGCACATGCAGAACGTCTCCGTCATCATCTACTACCCCGAGATTCATCTTCTTGCAGCCATTAACAACAGAATAAAGAAGCACACACACAGACTAACAACGAACGTGCAAATATAAATACTGAGAAAGTGAGTTGTAGAGTTCGTGAAAGCTAGTCTGTTGGCTGTGGAATCAGAGCGGAGGGGGGGTGAAGTTATCCACGCTGTTCAGGAGCCTGAAGGGTAATAACTGTTCCTGAACCTGGGGTGGTTTCTGCTCCCTGGGCTAGGAAAAGTTGATCGTGCGTGGGCTGAGTGGCTCCGACTGTGTACGGGATGGGGGGGGGAGAGATACGCTCCTTTCATTGATCTCACACCAACTTTACTGAAAGTGAAAAGCGAGCCTTGAGCGGCCGAATATAAAACACACTCGGATGGCCAGGGTTAAAGCATTCAACTTCTCCCAAATGACAATTTTAAAATCAAATCAAAAGCCAACTGATCAGTTACTGGCCAACTTACTTCTCTGCCCAGCCATGCAGGTGACCGTCCTCTGGAGAAACAACGCTGCCGGCTGGGCGATAAAACACCGCCGTTCCCTTCACGAAAGGGACACGGCGGGTACCAGGGGGCTTTGAATATCCCGCCCCAGACCACTAGCCGGAGAAGGGGAGGTTGGTGGTGGGTGAATCCCTCCCAGGTATCCCGGGGAAGGGGGGAAGAGGGCGAGCTGGCTGCGCTTACCTGCTGTTCGGCTCCTCCACGGATCGCTGCTGTTGCGGCAAGAGGGGCAACTCAGTGTGGTCCGGACTGCATCGTACCTAGTCCGGAGTAACCTTCACCCTCCTGCGCTGCCGGACCCAGACTCCCCTCCCCTCCGCTCCGTCCCGCGGGCTCGACGTGCTAGGGAATCAGGTGACTAGTCAAGTCCTAAAGACCAGCGGCGGAAATTACATCAGCCCCCAACAACAGGACAGCACACACACAGATCCTCTCTCCGCTCACATCTCACCGCTCTTCACTCTTGCTGATGGTCCTCAGCGGGAGGAGTTGGTTTCGTCCAATCAGATTCCACCTTCCTGAAACTGACCCCCCCCCCCACCACCTGACCTGCCTCCTCAACCTGCTATCTCACCTAATTCAACAGGTCACCCCTTTACCTAGCCTTCTACAATCCCAATCTGCCCTACCATCGCATCCGAAACACACCTGCCATCTAACTAGAACCCCCGCCTACAAACCAATGTATACCTGTATACACCTTTGCCTGCCACTTAGCCCCACCCCCAGCTGTCACTTAATGTGTCAACAACCCCTCCCCCACTCGCTTCTCACCCCAAACTCCCTCCCCTCAAGACAGAGGAGCAGAGTTATCCAACCTGTCCCACCACTCAATTTAACCACTCTGTGTCTGCCCCCACCCAAATCCCCTCTAGATCAGCCCCTCCTTACTGCTATCCCAGCCAATCTTCATCTGGCTCTTCAACTAGGTACCCCATCAGTCCTAATCTGACCCATCTGCTCACCAACCAATCAAACCTGGCACTCAACACCCCCCCCCCCCCCCCGTCTGCCTCAAACCAAGATCTAACCCAATTCTCCCCTCACTGATCCCCACCCAAAGGCTCTCCTTACACCCAAGCCAAACCCTCCACCTTTCACACCGGCTGACACTTCATCCAGCCGGCACAAACTCCTCAACTGTCAACCAGGCCATCGCTCTACCAACACCCAAATCCATCTGTCAGCCAAACCAACTCTCAAATGCCAAAGTCTCTGACCTCCCGCCTAACCTAGGACAGTCCTCAACTCCAGCTGCCACTCAACCAACCCCGCCTGCCCCTTGCCCAATGTTCCCAGCTTCCAGACCTCCTATCTGCCACCCCACGTGGCACTCCAATGATCCCACCTTCTATTTCCCACCCCTTACCAGGCTGGCTTCGGACTTCAAGAGAATCAAGGTTCTGCTTGGAGGTGTGGGGCTGTAGAGGCATCAAGCAGTGAAATGGAACTGAGGCTAAATATCAAGTCAGCTGCAATACATCCTCCTTGTTATCTCCTTGCCCATCCATCGCCTTTCTCTAGTGCTCCCCCCCTTTTTTCTCTTCCATGGCCTTCTGTCTCTTTCACCCATCAACTTCCCAGCTCTTTGCTTCATCCCTCCCCCTCCAAGTTTCACCTATCGCCTGATAGTTCTCATTCCCCTCCCCCACTTTCAAATCTACTCCTCAGCTGTTTCTCTGCAGTCCTGTCGAAGGGTCTCGGCCTGAAACGTCCACTGTGCTCTTTTCCACAGATGCTGCCTGGCCTGCTGAGTTCCCCCAGCACTTTGTGTGTGTCGCTCGGATTTCCACCATCTGCGTATTTTCTCTCGTTAGCAATACATCCCGCTCTTGCTCCCATTCCTCTTCTCTGTGTTTTTCCTGTCTCCAGAAATAGAATGGCTGGAGAGAGCACCTTCAGTCTCTGGCATTGCTAGCTTAGAGCCTCATGATACAGCTCCCCATCATAATGAAAACCACTAGTTACGGGCACTGGCTAACCAGGCTTGCCTGGCACCCTGTGCGGACACTGCCATTGCAATAGCAGCACATCGTGTCTTACAGAACTGTTCCAAACCCAGTCACTAGGGGCAGTCGAAGGATCAAAGAATGGCAGCTCTCTGTCTGTAGCTGAGTGTGTTCCCATTTCACCATGAAGTGGCATTAAACCTGATTACCTCCATGTGCTGTTCCTTCCCCGGAGCTGGGAAATGAAGCTGAATGACATTTTTCTTCTCCCTGGGAATGTGTGTTCTGTCATTAAGTTATTGGAGAGCAATTTCCTCACTATTGCTACAGGGTCCAATTGCAGGATCAAAGAATTGTTCAGCTCAAAGGCTCCCCACAGTGAGCCTAAAAAGGACTGGGAATGTGTCAAAGACTTTCCTGCCACTTCTTAAAGGGAGTGACTGGGCTCACATCCACTAGTCTCTCACGGACTTGCAAGAAATGAAGCTCAGAAGCTCCACACTATAAGATGCATAATAAGCAGAAATAGGTCAGTTACCCCCACCCCACCCCTCTTGAGCTGCTCCATCCACCATTCAATAAGATCGAGTCATGAGTGAGAGACGAGGGATGGCCTGGTGGCCAGCTCACTGCTCCACGATGTTTATGCTGAGCCGAGGCTGGCTTGTGCTGAACGGAAGCTGTGGCCAGCAACTGACGGGTTCCTGATCAGCTGCACTGACGACTGGCTTCGTGGCCGTGGGTCCATATTCGTGAACTTGAGTTCTGAATATTATTTGCTTGCTTTTATTGTTCGTACAATTTGTCTTTTTTCTGCACATTGGGAGTTTGACAGTCTCCTTTTTTTAACGGGTTCTATGTTCTGTGGCTGCCTGTAAGGAGACGAGTCTCCAGGTTGTATATAGTATACATACTTTGATAATAAATGTATTTTGAACTTTGAGTTCAACAGCATGCAAATGGACACTTTGGCACAAATTCTTCATGCTGACCAAAGTGCCTACCTATGTTAGTCCTATATACTCACATTTGTCACATATTCCTCTAACACTTTCCTATCCATGAACCTTCCGAAATGCTTTTTAAACATTGTAATCGGAGTTCTCTACCACCTCCTCTGACAACTCATTCCATATATCTGTGTGAAAAATTGCTCCTCAGATCCCCTTTAAATCTTTTGTGGGGAAAAAATAATCTGCAGTCTCTTGTGCCTCCCTTTAAAACCTCATCCCTCTCTCACCTTGACCCTATGCCAATTGGTTTTATACACAGACTCTAGGAGAAATACTCTGACTGTCTGCCTTATCTAGGCTCCTTATAGTTTTATGCATGTCTTATAAGGTCACTGACACCCCCCCCCCCCCACCACCACCAGCACTTCCTTCATTCCAGAAAAGAACATGCCAGCCTCTCCGGCCTCTCTTCCTAACTCAAGCCCTCCAGCCTCGGCAATATCCCTACAAGTCTTCTCTGCACCCTCTCCAGCTCGATCATGACTCATCTTTCTAAAGCCACTTGTTCCGTTGTATCGATGCTGACTCTTGCTCCTGTTATTTCCCTGCACAAAATATACCCTGTTTTTGACACTCTTACTGGCAGTTTGGCCCACTGGGTGGCCAAGGGCATGCATGCAAGGCGGATGGTGGCTGAAACCATGGCAACCCAGTGCTTCCTAACGGTTACTGGCAATCATTGGCTGATTGACTGAGCTGGGAGAACCACTACAGCGCATCTTCAACATGAGCCTGGAGCAGAGAAGAGTACCCAGACAGTGGAAAACATCCTGTATTGTCCCGGTACCGAAGAAACCACAACCAAAGGAGTTGAATGACTTCAGACCTGTTGCCTTGACGTCGCACATGATGAAGACCATGGAGCGGCTGATAATACAGAATCTGAGGCCACAAACCAGGCACGCCTAGGATCCTCTTCAGTTTGCGTATAAGGAGAAAGTGGGAGTGGAGGATGCTATCACGTATTTGCTGCACAAATCACTCTCTCACCTAGATGGGGTCAGTTGTGCTGTGAGGATTACATTCCTTGACTTCTCTAGTGCCTTTAACACCATCCAGCCCAAGATCTTAAGGCACAAACTAACGGAGATGGGAGTAGACTCTCACATGGTGGATTGGATAGTGGACTACTTGACAGATAGACCTCAGTATGTGCGGTTGGGAGACTGTAGGTCTGACACGGTGGTAAGCAGCACAGGGGCGCCGCAGGGAACCGTGCTCTCTCTGGTCCTGTTCACCCTGTACACATCAGACTTCCAATATAACTCGGAGTCCTGCCATGTGCAGAAGTTCGCTGATGACACGGCCATAGTGGGGTGTGTCAGGAATGGACAGGAGGAAGAGTATAGGAAACTGATACAGGACTTTGTGATATGGTGCAACTCAAACTACCTGCGTCTCAATATCACCAAGACCAAGGAGATGGTGGTGGACTTTAGGAGATCTAGGCCTCATATGGAGCCAGTGATCATTAATGGAGAATGTGTGGAGCAGGTTAAGACCTACAAGTATCTGGGAGTACAGTTAGACGAGAAGCTAGACTGGACTGCCAACACAGATGCCTTGTGCAGGAAGGCACAGAGTCGACTGTACTTCCTAAGAAGGTTGGCGTCATTCAATGTCTGTAGTGAGATGCTGAAGATGTTCTATAGGTCAGTTGTGGAGAGCGCCCTCTTCTTTGTGGTGGCGTGTTGGGGAGGAAGCATTAAGAAGAGGGACGCCTCACGTCTTAATAAGCTGGTAAGGAAGGCGGGCTCTGTCGTGGGCAAAGTACTGGAGAGTTTAACATCGGTAGCTGAGCGAAGGGCGCTGAGTAGGCTACGGTCAATTATGGATAACTCTGAACATCCTCTACATAGCACCATCCAGAGACAGAGAAGCAGTTTCAGCGACAGGTTACTATCAATGCAATGCTCCTCAGACAGGATGAAGAGGTCAATACTCCCCAATGCCATTAGGCTTTACAATTCTACCGCCAGGACTTAAGAACTTTTTAAAAGCTATTATTAATGCTTTTTGAGATAGTGATTTAGATGCATATCATATTTTTTACTGAGTTAAGTATTGTATGTAATTAGTTTTGCTACAACGAGTGTATGGGACATTGGAAAAAAGTTGAATTTCCCCATGGGGATGAATAAAGTATCTATCTATCTATCTATCTATCTATCATTGCTATCCAAGGAAATCTAATGGAAGACATCAAGTGGATCATAGGTTAAGATCGGATTGGGTTTGCTTTGTTGGACCCAGTACGCCAGTTATTTAACTTTGGTTTACCGTCCATCCTTTATAAACTTGAGGGCATTCAGTGTTGTTCTGTCCACATCCCATCTCATTCAACGCTCTCTTACTTGCAATCATTCCCAGCCAGGGTACAGCTCCAGTTTAAAACCCTCATTTTCAAACTGCCTGGCTCTGTGATTTCCCTCAACTCTCACACTTTGAGAGAGCCTTGCACCTTTAATTATGGTTTCTCTTTCGTTGGAGGCTCATGTTTCTGTTGCAACAGCCTGAACCTGACTCTCTCTCATCCTACAAGATGTTCAAACAAGGAGTCATAGTTACAAGGAAAAGGGGTTGATCATTTAAAACCGACTGAAGTGTGTAGAAATTTATTCCCTCAGAGACCGTTGTATCCCTAATGATGTTGGAGGCCAGGTCATCAGATATATTAAAGGTGGAGTTAGATAAATCAGACAGACAGACATACTTTATTGATCCCGAGGGAAATCAGGTTTCGTTACAGCTGCACCAACCAAGAATAGTGAAGAAATATAGCAATATAAAACCATAAATAATTAAATAATAATAGGTAAATTATGCCAAGTGGAAGTAAGTCCAGGACCAGCCTATTGGCTCAAATCAGTGAGAGAGTGGGGAATTGTGGGTATGGGAAGAGGTGTAGATCAGCCATGATCATATTGAATGGTGGGACAGTCTTGAGAGGTCAAGTGGCTTATTCATGACCTTACATTCTTGTGTAAAGAACTTATTTAAACCCTACCCCTTGACCTGTGTGCTACTGTCTCCTTACATAGCTTGTTGCTTGAATAGTTTTTGTGAAGCGATAAATCCCAATGACCCGATGACCTGAAAGTGGCCAAGGGTGGCGAAGGAAGTGTTTAGCTGACTGTAACATAAAATCCCCTCTTATATTCAATGTGTTTCATTAGTCAGTAAGGAGAGGACATTATGATACAGCTTTGCATGATGCTGGTGAGGTTATACTTGGATTATCAGGTACGGTTTTAATTACCCTGCTATAGGAAAGCCATCATTAAGTTAGAAAAAATGCAAAGAAGATTTACACAAATGTTGCAATGACTTGATTTAAAGGGAGAGGTTGGAGAAGCTAGGACTTTATTCCTTGGAGTGTAGGAGACCGAAGGGTGACGTTATAGAGATCTGTAAAATCACAAGACCATCAACAAGATGAAAGCAGACAGTCTTTTTCCCAGGGAAAGGGAATCAAAAACTAGAGGTTTAGGGTGAGAAGGGAGAGATTTAGAAGGGACCTGTGGGGCAACTCCATCATGCAGAGGACAGTGGGGATAGGGAATGAATTGCCAGCGGAAGTGGTTGAAGTGGGTACACTTCTTCAAAGGTGCAGGTACACTTGATGGCATGGGAGCATAGTGGTTACAGCTTCCTCCGGGTGCTCTCGTTTCCTCCCACATCCCAAAAGACTCATGGGTTGGGGTTAGTAAGTTACAGTACTGTGCAAATATATATATATAGCTAGGGTGCCTAAGACTTTTGAACAGTACTGTGTATGATGTCTTTCCAGTCACCAAATAACACAATACTACTGAGCTGATTCAAAGCTAAGTCCTCTTATTTCTGTTTCCCAAACACCTTCTGACTTTTGCCAATATACTGTACAGTGCAAAAGTCTTGTGTACCCTAGCTCGCGCTCTCTGTGTGAGTGTGTGTGTGTGTGTGTGTGTGTGTATGTGTGCACACGCCTAAGACTTTTGCCAGTACTGTAAGGGCATGGCACACTTGCCGGCTGTCCTAACACAATCTCAGACTGTGTTGGTCACTAATGCAAACGATGCATCTCACTGTATGTTTCAATGTTTCGATGTACATGTGACAAATAGAACTGATCTCTTTAATCTCTACAATAACAACATTTAAAACACAGATACATCTGCAGGAAAGATTTAGGGGGAGATAGGCCAAATGCAGTGGAATAGGATTAGGTTCAATGGGCACTTTGGTCAGCAATGACAAATGGGGCTGAAGGGCCTGTCTTTGTGCTGTATCACTCTGTGGCTCTGTTCCTCACTAAATTAAAGGCTTAACATCAGTTGTTGCCATTTGCTTATGAAACACATTCACACACACAAAGTGCAGGAGGAACTCAGCATGTCACATAGTGTCTATGGAGGTGAATAAACAGTCAACGTTTCATCAAGACTGGAAAGGAAGGGGAAGAAGTCAGAGTAAGAAGGAGGGGGAGGGGTGGGGGTTGAAGGAGTGCTAGTAGGTGGGTGATAGGTGAAGGGGAAGGTAGGTGGGTGGGGGGAGTGGGATGAAGTAAGAAGTTGGGAGATGATAGCTGGAAGATGTATAAAGCTGAAGAAGAAGGAATTTGATAGGAAAGGATAGTGGATCATGGAAAAAAGACTGGGAGGAGAGGCACTAGACGAAGTTGATAGGAAGTTGAGAAGGGGAACCAGTATAGGGAGAAGAAAAAGAGAAGAGGGTAGAGGGAACAAATTACCAGAAGCTGAAGAAATTGATGTTCATGCCATCAGGGTTCAGGCTATCCAGTTGGACATGAAGTGTTCCTCCTCCAAGTGAGAGTGGGCTCATTGTGGCGGTAGAGGGGGCTGTGAACCGACATGCCAGAATGGGAACGGGGAGTGGAGTTGAAATGTGTGGCCAGGGGGAAATCCCACCTCTGGCGGAGCACAAAGCAAAGGTGCTTGACGAAGTGGTCCCCCATTCCTCATCGGGTCTCACTGACCACATACTGCAGATGACATTGCCAGACCAGAAGGTGGCATCATCTAACTAGAAAGGACTGCTTGGGGCCATGCGTGGTGCTGAGGGACAAGCTGTAGGTGTATGCTATTTGTACAAGAGGGGAGGGCAACAAGAAGGTGCCCCTGATCAGAGGTTGCCAAGGAAGGAATGGGTGTCGCTGTGAAGGTCTGGGGGCTGGAGAAGTCTGCAGCGAAGGCCACTCTCCCTCCTCTGGTGGGTGAGCTCCAGCAGTCAGATATGGCAAGGATGAACATTCCGGAGTGGCTCTGACCCTGATGCCTGCAACATCCAGGAGCAGCTCATGGTTATGGAGCTGTGGGAAAGAGATTAAGTATTGGCCCTTCAGATAACTCAGTTTGGGGGAAATAAAAAACAAAAAAAACCTATTTATTAATGATACAAAGTGCTACAAATACTCAGCAGGTTAGGCAGTAGCCATGGAGAGAACTTTCAACAGGATGTAAGTCATCCTTGGGTTACGAATGCTAGACTTTCAGACACTGCCACATATGAACAGCCCTGATAAAATTAAATTCAAAACATCACGAAAAGCCACTACAAGCAGCAAAACTCGTTTCCTCGCTCTCTACATTTCAGCAGTTCTTTCTCATCGGTCCTACGTGCTTTTGATGCCAATTTTTACAAACACGGGTCAGTATTTTGGGAGCAATAGATAAAACAGAAGGTGCTGGGTGTACTGTACTGTGGGCCAGGTGGGCAGAGCTACTGATTCATATTAGTGACCTAACAACAGAACTTGCAGTCAAACCAGTTTTCGAATCATAGAGGGACCGAGCATGGAAATAGGGCACTCAGCCTCCCTCTACCACAGTGACAACTGATCACTCATCTGCAGTCATCCCATCCTCCCGCACATGCGCTTGCATACCTGGGCATTTGACCGGCTTATCGCGACACTTCCTAAATATGGTTGGTGATTCTCCTGCCACCTCTCTCGTAGCTACTCAAAGCTCAAAGTAAATTTTATTATCAAAGTACATGTATGTCACCACATACAACCCTCAGATGCATTTTCCTGTGGGCATACTCAGCAAATCTATAGAATAGTAACTACAACAGAATCAATGAACCAATGTGCAGAAGACAAATTGTGCAATTGCATATATAAGTAAATAGCAATAAGTAACAAGATAAAGAATCCTTAAAGTGAGTTCATTGGTTGTAGGAACATTTCAATGATGGACAAGTGAGGGGAATTATCCCCCCCTAATGGTTGAGGGATAGTAACTGTTCTTGAACCTGGTGGTGTGAGTCCTGAAGCTCTTGTACCTTCTGCCTGATGGCAGCAGTGCGAAGAGAGCATGGCCCCAGAGGTGGGGATCTCTGATGATTGTGGTGAACTAGATATACCTGTCTGACTGCTCCTGTGGCTCCTCCCACAGATCCCTGTATAAAGGCGACTGTGGGCTGCTGCTCTCCCTCATTTTCCCCAGGATGTAGTGCTGTTTATTCTTCCAGTCAATAAAAGCCGATATCTCATTTCCTAAGTCTCAGCGTGAGTTATTGATGGTGCATCAATGATGGATGCTGCTTTCCTACGAAAGCGTTTCATGAAGATGCGCTCAATGGTTGGGCAGACTTTACACCATTCTCTGGGAGAATAAAGGTTCCCTCTACACCCCTGATCCCCTCTAAATCTCTTCTCCCTTGCCAGAAATCTTAGTTTTAAGCAGGGCTAGAGTCAGGGAAAAAGAAGAGGGGAGGGGAGAATGGAAAGGGGTAGGCATATAATAAATTCACTCAGTCAGGCAGCATCTGTGGAGAGAAAAACAGAGTGAATGTTTCATGGTGAAGCAATTTGTAGTTTAGTGCTATGAGGAAAGTTAAGAGAGTGTGACTAAATCTGACAGGTATTTCCAAGGGTTAGGAGAATCACAGCAGTCTGTGCAGCTTCCTGCTGAGCTGACAGCTGTTCTAGTAACCTTTTCAGATTTAAATTCTGATTTAGAGGTAAGAGAACGGGACCGGGCTCAATGAACCCGTGCAACATCAATGTGACCAGTTACACTACGGGACCGGGCTCAATGAACCCGTACAACACCCATGTGACCAGTTACACTACGGGACCGGGCTCAATGAACCCGTACAACACCCATGTGACAAGTTACACTACGGGACCCGGGCTCAATGAACCCGTACAACACCCATGTGACCAGTTACACTACGGGACCGGGCTCAATGAACCCGTACAACACCCATGTGACCAATTACACTACGGGAACAGGCTCAATTAGCCTGTACAACACCCATGTGACCAGTTACACTACAGGACCTGGCTCAATTAGCCCGTACAACACCCATGTGACCAGTTACACTACAGGACCGGGCTCAATGAACCCGTACAACACCCATGTGACCAGTTACACTATGGGACTGGACTCAATGAGCCCGTACAACACCCATGTGACCAGTTACACTACGGGACCTGGCTCAATGAACCCGTACAACACCCATGTGACCAGTTACACTATAGGACCTGGCTCAATGAACCCGTACAACACCCATGTGACCAGTTACACTACAGGACCGGGCTCAATGAACCCGTACAAAACTCATGTGACCAGTTACACTACAGGACCGGGCTCAATGAACCCGTACAACATCCATGTGACCAGTTACACTACGGGACCTGGCTCAATGAACCCGTACAACACCCATGTGACCAGTTACACTACAGGACCTGGCTCAATGAACCCGTACAACACTCATGTGACCAGTTACACTACAGGACCGGGCTCAATGAACCCGTACAACATCCATGTGACCAGTTACACTACGGGACCCGGCTCAATGAACCCGTACAAAACCCATGTGACCAGTTACACTACAGGACCTGGCTCAATGAACCCGTACAACACCCATGTGACAAGTTACACTACAGGACCTGGCTCAATGAACCCGTACAACACCCATGTGACCAGTTACACTACGGGACCCGGCTCAATGAACCCGTACAACACTCATGTGACCAGTTACACTACGGGACCGGGCTCAATGGACCCGTATAACACCCATGTTACCAGTTACACTACAGGATTGGTCTCAATGAACCCGTACAACACCCATGTGACCAGTTACACTACAGGACCAGGCTCAATTAGCCCGTACAACACCCATGTGACCAATTACACTATGGGACTGGACTCAATGAGCCCGTACAACACCCATGTGACCAGATACACTACGGGACCTGGCTCAATGAACCCGTACAACACCCATGTGACCAGTTACACTATAGGACCTGGCTCAATGAACCCGTACAACACCCATGTGACCAGTTACACTACAGGACCTGGCTCAATGAACCCGTACAACACCCATGTGACCAGTTACACTACAGGACCTGGCTCAATGAACCAGTACAACACTCATGTGACCAGTTACACTACAGGACCGGGCTCAATGAACCCGTACAACATCCATGTGACCAGTTACACTACGGGACCTGGCACAATGAACCCGTACAACACCCATGTGACCAGTTACACTACAGGACCTGGCTCAATGAACCCGTACAACACCCATGTGACCAGTTACACTACGAGACCTGGCTCAATGAACCCGTACAACACCCATGTGACCAGTTACACTATGGGACCCGGCTCAATTAGCCCGTACAACACCCATGTGACCAGTTACACTACGGGACCTGGCTCAATGAACCCGTACAACACCCATGTGACCAGTTACACTACGGGACCGGGCTCAATGGACCCGTACAACACCCATGTGACCAGTTACATTACAGGACCTGGCTCAATGAACCCGTACAACACCCATGTGACCAGTTACACTACGGGACCTGGCTCAATGAACCCGTACAACACCCATGTGACCAGTTACACTACGGGACCGGGCTCAATGGACCCGTACAACACCCATGTTACCAGTTACACTACGGGACCCGGCTCAATGAACCCGTACAACACTCATGTGACCAGTTACACTACGGGACCGGGCTCAATGGACCCGTACAACACCCATGTTACCAGTTACACTACAGGATCGGGCTCAATGAACCCGTACAACACCCATGTGACCAGTTACACTACAGGACCGGGCTCAATGAACCCGTACAACATCCATGTGACCAGTTACACTACAGGATTGGTCTCAATGAACCCGTACAACACTCATGTGACTAGTTACACTACGGGACCGGGCTCAATGAACCCGTACAACACCCATGTGACCAGTTACACTACAGGACCCGGCTCAATGAACCCGTACAACACCCATGTGACCAGTTACACTACGGGACCTGGCTCAATGAACCCGTACAACACCCATGTGACCAGTTACACTACAGGACCTGGCTCAATGAAACCGTACAACACCCATGTGACCAGTTACACTACGGGACCTGGCTCAATAAACCCGTACAACACCCATGTGACCAGTTACACTACGGGACCGGGCTCAATGGACCCGTACAACACCCATGTTACCAGTTACACTACGGGACCCGGCTCAATGAACCCGTACAACACTCATGTGACCAGTTACACTACGGGACCGGGCTCAATGGACCCGTACAACACCCATGTTACCAGTTACACTACAGGATTGGTCTCAATGAACCCGTACAACACCCATGTGACCAATTACATTATGGGACCCGGCTCAATGAACCCGTACAACACCCATGTGACCAGTTACACTATGGGACCCGGCTCAATGAACCCGTACAACACCCATGTGACCAATTACACTATGGGACCCGGCTCAATGAACCCGTACAACACCCATGTGACCAGTTACACTACGGGACCGGGCTCAATGAACCCGTACAACACCTAAGTGACCAGTTACACTACGGGAACGGGCTCAATGAACCCGTACAACACCCATGTGACCAGTTACATTACAGGACCTGGCTCAATGAACCCGTACAACACACATGTGACCAGTTACACTACAGAACCCGGCTCAATGAACCCGTACAAAACCCATGTGACCAGTTACACTACAGGATCGGGCTCAATGAACCCGTACAACATCCATGTGACCAGTTACAATACAGGACCGGGATCAATGAGCCCGTACAACACCCATGTGACCAGTTACACTACGGGACCTGGCTCAATGAACCCGTACAACATCCATGTGACCAGTTACACTACGGGACCTGGCTCAATGAACCCGTACAACACCCATGTGACCAGTTACACAACAGGACCCGACTCAATGAACCCGTACAACACCCATGTGACCAGTTACACTATGGGACCGGGCTCAATGAACCCGTACAACACCCATGTGACCAGTTACACTACAGGACCCGACTCAATGAACCCGTACAACACCCATGTGACCAGTTACACTACGGGACCTGGCTCAATGAACCCGTACAACATCCATGTGACCAGTTACACTACGGGACCTGGCTCAATGAACCCGTACAACACCCATGTGACCAGTTACACTACGGGACCTGGCTCAATGAACCCGTACAACATCCATGTGACCAGTTACACTACGGGACCGGGCTCAATGAACCCGTACAACACCCATGTGACCAGTTACACTACGGGACCGGGCTCAATGAACCCGTACAACACTCATGTGACCAGTTACACTACGGGACCTGGCTCAATGAACCCGTACAATATCCATGTGACCAGTTACACTACGGGACCTGGCTCAATGAACCCGTACAACACCCATGTGACCAGTTACACTATGGGACCGGGCTCAATGAACCCGTACTACACCCATGTGACCAGTTACACTACGGGACCTGGCTCAATGAACCCGTACAACATCCATGTGACCAGTTACACTACGGGACCTGGCTCAATGAACCCGTACAACACCCATGTGACCAGTTACACTATGGGACCGGGCTCAATGAACCCGTACAACACCCATGTGACCAGTTACACTACGGGACCGGGCTCAATGAACCCGTACAACACCCATGTGACCAATTACACTACGGGACCTGGCTCAATGAACCCGTACAACACCCATGTGACCAGTTACACTATGGGACCGGGCTCAATGAACCGGTACAACACCCATGTGACCAGTTACACTACGGGACCTGGCTCAATGAACCCGTACAACACCCATGTGACCAGTTACACTACGGGATCGGGCTCAATGAACCCGTACAACATCCATGTGACAAGTTACACTACAGGACCTGGCTCAATGAACCCGTACAACACCCATGTGACCAGTTACACTACGGGACCGGGCTCAATGAACCCGTACAACACCCATGTGACCAGTTACACTACGGGACCGGGCTCAATGAACCCGTACAACACCCATGTGACCAATTACACTACGGGACCTGGCTCAATGAACCCGTACAACACCCATGTGACCAGTTACACTATGGGACCGGGCTCAATGAACCCGTACAACACCCATGTGACCAGTTACACTACGGGACCTGGCTCAATGAACCCGTACAACACCCATGTGACCAGTTACACTACGGGATCGGGCTCAATGAACCCGTACAACATCCATGTGACAAGTTACACTACAGGACCTGGTTCAATGAACCCGTACAACACCCATGTGACCAGTTACACTACGGGACCGGGCTCAATGAACCCGTACAACACCCATGTGACCAGTTACACTACGGGACCTGGCTCAATGAACCCGTACAACACCCATGTGACCAGTTACACTACGGGACCGGGCTCAATGAACCCGTACAACACCCATGTGACCAGTTACACTACGGGATCGGGCTCAATGAACCCGTACAACACCCATGTGACCAGTTACACTACGGGACATGGCTCAATGAACCCGTACAACATCCATGTGACCAGTTACACTACGGGACCTGGCTCAATTAGCCCGTACAACACCCACGTGACCAATTACACTATGGGACTGGACTCAATGAGCCCGTACAACATCCATGTGACCAGTTACACTACAGGACCAGGCTCAATTAGCCCGTACAACATCCATGTGACAAGTTACACTACAGGACCTGGCTCAATGAACCCGTACAACACCCATGTGACCAGTTACACTACGGGACCGGGCTCAATGAACCCGTACAACACCCATGTGACCAGTTACACTACGGGACCTGGCTCAATGAACCCGTACAACACCCATGTGACCAGTTACACTACGGGACCTGGCTCAATGAACCCGTACAACACCCATGTGACCAGTTACACTACGGGACCGGGCTCAATGAACCCGTACAACACCCATGTGACCAGTTACACTACGGGATCGGTCTCAATGAACCCGTACAACACCCATGTGACCAGTTACACTACGGGACCGGGCTCAATGAACCCGTACAACATCCATGTGACCAGTTACACTATGGGACCTGGCTCAATGAACCCGTACAACACCCATGTGACCAGTTACACTACGGGACCGGGCTCAATGAACCCGTACAACACCCATGTGACCAGTTACACTACGGGACCTGGCTCAATGAACCCGTACCACACCCATGTGACCAGTTACACTACGGGACATGGCTCAATGAACCCGTACAACATCCATGTGACCAGTTACACTACGGGAACGGGCTCAATTAGCCCGTACAACACCTATGTGACCAGTTACACTACGGGACCGGGCTCAATTAACCCGTACAACACCCATGTGACCAGTTACACTATGGGACTGGACTCAATGAGCCCGTACAACATCCATGTGACCAGTTACACTACGGGAACGGGCTCAAATAGCCCGTACAACACCTATGTGACCAGTTACACTACGGGACCGGGCTCAATTAACCCGTACAACACCCATGTGACCAGTTACACTATGGGACTGGACTCAATGAGCCCGTACAACACCCATGTGACCAGTTACACTACGGGAACGGGCTCAGTGATCCCGTACAACACCCATGTGACCAGTTACACTACGGGAACGGGCTCAGTGATCCGTTACAACACCCATGTTTCCAGTTACACTACGGGAACGGGCTCAATGAACCCGTACAACACCGATGTGACCAGTTACACTACGGGACCGGGCTCAATGAACCCGTACAACATCTATGTGACCAGTTACACTACGGGACCCGGCTCAATGAACCCGTACAACATCTATGTGACCAGTTACACTACGGGACCGGGCTCAATGAACCCGTACAACATCTATGTGACCAATTACACTACGGGAACAGGCTCAATTAGCCTGTACAACACCCATGTGACCAGTTACACTACAGGACCTGGCTCAATTAGCCCGTACAACACCCATGTGACCAGTTACACTACAGGACCAGGCTCAATTAGCCCGTATAACACCCATGTGACCAATTACACTATGGGACTGGACTCAATGAGCCCGTACAACACCCATGTGACCAGATACACTACGGGACCTGGCTCAATGAACCCGTACAACACCCATGTGACCAGTTACACTATAGGACCTGGCTCAATGAACCCGTACAACACCCATGTGACCAGTTACACTACAGGACCTGGCTCAATGAACCCGTACAACACCCATGTGACCAGTTACACTATGGGACCGGGCTCAACGAACCCGTACAACACCCATGTGACCAATTACACTACAGGATCGGGCTCAATGAACCCGTACAACACCCATGTGACCAGTTACACTACAGGACCTGGCTGAATGAACCCGTACAACACCCATGTGACCAGTTACACTACAGAACCCGGCTCAATGAACCCGTACAACACCCATGTGACCAGTTACACTACAGGACCTGGCTCAATGAACCCGTACAACATCCATGTGACCAGTTACACTACGGGACCTGGCTCAATGAACCCGTACAACACCCATGTGACCAGTTACACTACAGGACCTGGCTCAATGAACCCGTACAACACACATGTGACCAATTACACTACGGGACCTGGCTCAATGAACCCGTACAACACCCATGTGACCAATTACACTACGGGACCGGGCTCAATGAACCCATACAACACCCATGTGACCAGTTACACTACGGGACCGGGCTCAATGAACCCGTACAACACCCATGTGACCAGTTACACTACAGGACCGGGCTCAATGAACCCGTACAACACCCATGTGACCAGTTACACTACGGGACCTGGCTCAATGAACCCGTACAACATCCATGTTACCAGTTACACTACGGGAACAGGCTCAATGAACCCGTACAACATCCATGTGACCAGTTACAGTACGGGACCTGGCTCAATGAACCCGTACAACACCCATGTGACCAGTTACACTACAGGATCGGGCTCAATGAACCCGTACAACATCCATGTTACCAGTTACACTACAGGATCGGGCTCAATGAACCCGTACAACACGCATGTGACCAATTACACTACGGGACCGGGCTCAATGAACCCATACAACACCCATGTGACCAGTTACACTACGGGACCGGGCTCAATGAACCCGTACAACACACATGTGACCAGTTACACTACAGGACCGGGCTCAATGAACCCGTACAACATCCATGTGACCAATTACACTACGGGACCTGGCTCAATGAACCCGTACAACACCCATGTGACCAGTTACACTACGGGACCTGGCTCAATGAACCCGTACAACACCCATGTGACCAGTTACACTACGGGACCCGGCTCAATGAACCCGTACAACACAAATGTGACCAGTTACACTACGGGACCGGGCTCAATGAACCCATACAACACCCATGTGACCAGTTACACTACGGGACCGGGCTCAATGAACCCGTACAACACTCATGTGACCAGTTACACTACAGGACCGGGCTCAATGAACCCGTACAACACCCATGTGACCAGTTACACTATGGGACCGGGCTCAATGAACCCGTACAACACCCATGTGACCAGTTACACTATGGGACCCGATTCAATGAGCCCGTACAACACCCATGTGACTAGTTACACTACAGGACCGGGCTCAATGAACCCGTACAACACCCATGTGACCAGTTACACTACGGGACCGGGCTCAATGAACCCGTACAACACCCATGTGACCAATTACACTACGGGACCTGGCTCAATGAACCCGTACAACACCCATGTGACCAGTTACACTATGGGACCGGGCTCAATGAACCCGTACAACACCCATGTGACCAGTTACACTACGGGACCTGGCTCAATGAACCCGTACAACACCCATGTGACCAGTTACACTACGGGATCGGGCTCAATGAACCCGTACAACATCCATGTGACAAGTTACACTACAGGACCTGGTTCAATGAACCCGTACAACACCCATGTGACCAGTTACACTACGGGACCGGGCTCAATGAACCCGTACAACACCCATGTGACCAGTTACACTACGGGACCTGGCTCAATGAACCCGTACAACACCCATGTGACCAGTTACACTACGGGACCGGGCTCAATGAACCCGTACAACACCCATGTGACCAGTTACACTACGGGATCGGGCTCAATGAACCCGTACAACACCCATGTGACCAGTTACACTACGGGACATGGCTCAATGAACCCGTACAACATCCATGTGACCAGTTACACTACGGGACCTGGCTCAATTAGCCCGTACAACACCCACGTGACCAATTACACTATGGGACTGGACTCAATGAGCCCGTACAACATCCATGTGACCAGTTACACTACAGGACCAGGCTCAATTAGCCCGTACAACATCCATGTGACAAGTTACACTACAGGACCTGGCACAATGAACCCGTACAACACCCATGTGACCAGTTACACTACGGGACCGGGCTCAATGAACCCGTACAACACCCATGTGACCAGTTACACTACGGGACCTGGCTCAATGAACCCGTACAACACCCATGTGACCAGTTACACTACGGGACATGGCTCAATGAACCCGTACAACATCCATGTGACCAGTTACACTACGGGAACGGGCTCAATTAGCCCGTACAACACCTATGTGACCAGTTACACTACGGGACCGGGCTCAATTAACCCGTACAACACACATGTGACCAGTTACACTATGGGACTGGACTCAATGAGCCCGTACAACATCCATGTGACCAGTTACACTACGGGAACGGGCTCAAATAGCCCGTACAACACCTATGTGACCAGTTACACTACGGGACCGGGCTCAATTAACCCGTACAACACCCATGTGACCAGTTACACTATGGGACTGGACTCAATGAGCCCGTACAACACCCATGTGACCAGTTACACTACGGGAACGGGCTCAGTGATCCCGTACAACACCCATGTGACCAGTTACACTACGGGAACGGGCTCAGTGATCCGTTACAACACCCATGTTTCCAGTTACACTACGGGAACGGGCTCAATGAACCCGTACAACACCGATGTGACCAGTTACACTACGGGACCGGGCTCAATGAACCCGTACAACATCTATGTGACCAGTTACACTACGGGACCCGGCTCAATGAACCCGTACAACATCTATGTGACCAGTTACACTACGGGACCGGGCTCAATGAACCCGTACAACATCTATGTGACCAATTACACTACGGGAACAGGCTCAATTAGCCTGTACAACACCCATGTGACCAGTTACACTACAGGACCTGGCTCAATTAGCCCGTACAACACCCATGTGACCAGTTACACTACAGGACCAGGCTCAATTAGCCCGTATAACACCCATGTGACCAATTACACTATGGGACTGGACTCAATGAGCCCGTACAACACCCATGTGACCAGATACACTACGGGACCTGGCTCAATGAACCCGTACAACACCCATGTGACCAGTTACACTATAGGACCTGGCTCAATGAACCCGTACAACACCCATGTGACCAGTTACACTACAGGACCTGGCTCAATGAACCCGTACAACACCCATGTGACCAGTTACACTATGGGACCGGGCTCAACGAACCCGTACAACACCCATGTGACCAATTACACTACAGGATCGGGCTCAATGAACCCGTACAACACCCATGTGACCAGTTACACTACAGGACCTGGCTGAATGAACCCGTACAACACCCATGTGACCAGTTACACTACAGAACCCGGCTCAATGAACCCGTACAACACCCATGTGACCAGTTACACTACAGGACCTGGCTCAATGAACCCGTACAACATCCATGTGACCAGTTACACTACGGGACCTGGCTCAATGAACCCGTACAACACCCATGTGACCAGTTACACTACAGGACCTGGCTCAATGAAGCCGTACAACACCCATGTGACCAATTACACTACGGGACCTGGCTCAATGAACCCGTACAACACCCATGTGACCAATTACACTACGGGACCGGGCTCAATGAACCCATACAACACCCATGTGACCAGTTACACTACGGGACCGGGCTCAATGAACCCGTACAACACCCATGTGACCAGTTACACTACAGGACCGGGCTCAATGAACCCGTACAACACCCATGTGACCAGTTACACTACGGGACCTGGCTCAATGAACCCGTACAACATCCATGTTACCAGTTACACTACGGGAACAGGCTCAATGAACCCGTACAACATCCATGTGACCAGTTACAGTACGGGACCTGGCTCAATGAACCCGTACAACACCCATGTGACCAGTTACACTACAGGATCGGGCTCAATGAACCCGTACAACATCCATGTTACCAGTTACACTACAGGATCGGGCTCAATGAACCCGTACAACACGCATGTGACCAATTACACTACGGGACCGGGCTCAATGAACCCATACAACACCCATGTGACCAGTTACACTACGGGACCGGGCTCAATGAACCCGTACAACACACATGTGACCAGTTACACTACAGGACCGGGCTCAATGAACCCGTACAACATCCATGTGACCAATTACACTACGGGACCTGGCTCAATGAACCCGTACAACACCCATGTGACCAGTTACACTACGGGACCTGGCTCAATGAACCCGTACAACACCCATGTGACCAGTTACACTACGGGACCCGGCTCAATGAACCCGTACAACACAAATGTGACCAGTTACACTACGGGACCGGGCTCAATGAACCCATACAACACCCATGTGACCAGTTACACTACGGGACCGGGCTCAATGAACCCGTACAACACTCATGTGACCAGTTACACTACAGGACCGGGCTCAATGAACCCGTACAACACCCATGTGACCAGTTACACTATGGGACCGGGCTCAATGAACCCGTACAACACCCATGTGACCAGTTACACTATGGGACCCGATTCAATGAGCCCGTACAACACCCATGTGACTAGTTACACTACAGGACCGGGCTCAATGAACCCAGACAACACCCATGTGACCAGTTACACTATGGGACCTGGCTCAATGAACCCGTACAACACCCATGTGACCAGTTACACTACGGGACCTGGCTCAATGAACCCGTACAACACCCATGTGACCAGTTACACTACAGGACCTGGCTCAATGAACCCGTACAACACCCATGGGACCAGTTACACTACGGGACCTGGCTCAATGAACCCGTACAACACCCATGTTACCAGTTACACTACGGGACCTGGCTCAATGAACCCGTACAACACCCATGTGACCAGTTACACTACGGGACCGGGCTCAATGAACCCGTACAACACCCATGTGACCAGTTACACTACAGGACCTGGCTCAATGAACCCGTACAACACCCATGGGACCAGTTACACTACGGGACCTGGCTCAATGAACCCGTACAACACCCATGTTACCAGTTACACTACGGGACCTGGCTCAATGAACCCGTACAACACCCATGTTACCAGTTACACTACGGGACCTGGCTCAATGAACCCGTACAACACCCATGTGACCAGTTACACTACGGGACCTGGCTCAATGAACCCGTACAACACCCATGTGACCAGTTACACTACGGGACCTGGCTCAATGAACCCGTACAACATCCATGTGACCAATTACACTACGGGACCTGGCTCAATGAACCCATACAACACCCATGGGACCAGTTACACTACGGGACCTGGCTCAATGAACCCGTACAACACCCATGTGACCAGTTACACTACGGGACCTGGCTCAATGAACCCGTACAACACCCATGTGACCAGTTACACTACAGGACCTGGCTCAATGAACCCGTACAACACCCATGGGACCAGTTACACTACGGGACCTGGCTCAATGAACCCGTACAACACCCATGTTACCAGTTACACTACGGGACCTGGCTCAATGAACCCGTACAACACCCATGTGACCAGTTACACTACGGGACCTGGCTCAATGAACCCGTACAACACCCATGTGACCAGTTACACTATGGGACCGGGCTCAATGAACCCGTACAACACCCATGTGACCAGTTACACTACAGGACCTGGCTCAATGAACCCGTACAACACCCATGGGACCAGTTACACTACGGGACCTGGCTCAATGAACCCGTACAACACCCATGTTACCAGTTACACTACGGGACCTGGCTCAATGAACCCGTACAACACCCATGTTACCAGTTACACTACGGGACCTGGCTCAATGAACCCGTACAACACCCATGTGACCAGTTACACTACGGGACCTGGCTCAATGAACCCGTACAACATCCATGTGACCAATTACACTACGGGACCTGGCTCAATGAACCCATACAACACCCATGGGACCAGTTACACTACGGGACCTGGCTCAATGAACCCGTACAACACCCATGTGACCAGTTACACTACGTAACCGGCTCTATGAACCCACACAACAGCCATGTGACCAGTTACACTATGGGACCGGGCTCAATGAACCCGCACAACACCCATGTGACCAGTTACACTACGGGACCGGGCTCAATGAACCCGTACAACACCCATGTGACCAGTTACACTACAGGACCTGGCTGAATGAACCCGTACAACACCCATGTGACCAGTTACACTACGGGATCGGGCTCAATGAACCCGTACAACATCCATGTGACAAGTTACACTACAGGACCTGGTTCAATGAACCCGTACAACACCCATGTGACCAGTTACACTACGGGACCGGGCTCAATGAACCCGTACAACACCCATGTGACCAGTTACACTACGGGACCTGGCTCAATGAACCCGTACAACACCCATGTGACCAGTTACACTACGGGACCGGGCTCAATGAACCCGTACAACACCCATGTGACCAGTTACACTACGGGATCGGGCTCAATGAACCCGTACAACACCCATGTGACCAGTTACACTACGGGACATGGCTCAATGAACCCGTACAACATCCATGTGACCAGTTACACTACGGGACCTGGCTCAATTAGCCCGTACAACACCCACGTGACCAATTACACTATGGGACTGGACTCAATGAGCCCGTACAACATCCATGTGACCAGTTACACTACAGGACCAGGCTCAATTAGCCCGTACAACATCCATGTGACAAGTTACACTACAGGACCTGGCTCAATGAACCCGTACAACACCCATGTGACCAGTTACACTACGGGACCGGGCTCAATGAACCCGTACAACACCCATGTGACCAGTTACACTACGGGACCTGGCTCAATGAACCCGTACAACACCCATGTGACCAGTTACACTACGGGACCGGGCTCAATGAACCCGTACAACACCCATGTGACCAGTTACACTACGGGATCGGTCTCAATGAACCCGTACAACACCCATGTGACCAGTTACACTACGGGACATGGCTCAATGAACCCGTACAACATCCATGTGACCAGTTACACTACGGGAACGGGCTCAATTAGCCCGTACAACACCTATGTGACCAGTTACACTACGGGACCGGGCTCAATTAACCCGTACAACACCCATGTGACCAGTTACACTATGGGACTGGACTCAATGAGCCCGTACAACATCCATGTGACCAGTTACACTACGGGAACGGGCTCAAATAGCCCGTACAACACCTATGTGACCAGTTACACTACGGGACCGGGCTCAATTAACCCGTACAACACCCATGTGACCAGTTACACTATGGGACTGGACTCAATGAGCCCGTACAACACCCATGTGACCAGTTACACTACGGGAACGGGCTCAGTGATCCCGTACAACACCCATGTGACCAGTTACACTACGGGAACGGGCTCAGTGATCCGTTACAACACCCATGTTTCCAGTTACACTACGGGAACGGGCTCAATGAACCCGTACAACACCGATGTGACCAGTTACACTACGGGACCGGGCTCAATGAACCCGTACAACATCTATGTGACCAGTTACACTACGGGACCCGGCTCAATGAACCCGTACAACATCTATGTGACCAGTTACACTACGGGACCGGGCTCAATGAACCCGTACAACATCTATGTGACCAATTACACTACGGGAACAGGCTCAATTAGCCTGTACAACACCCATGTGACCAGTTACACTACAGGACCTGGCTCAATTAGCCCGTACAACACCCATGTGACCAGTTACACTACAGGACCAGGCTCAATTAGCCCGTATAACACCCATGTGACCAATTACACTATGGGACTGGACTCAATGAGCCCGTACAACACCCATGTGACCAGATACACTACGGGACCTGGCTCAATGAACCCGTACAACACCCATGTGACCAGTTACACTATAGGACCTGGCTCAATGAACCCGTACAACACCCATGTGACCAGTTACACTACAGGACCTGGCTCAATGAACCCGTACAACACCCATGTGACCAGTTACACTATGGGACCGGGCTCAACGAACCCGTACAACACCCATGTGACCAATTACAAGACAGGATCGGGCTCAATGAACCCGTACAACACCCATGTGACCAGTTACACTACAGGACCTGGCTGAATGAACCCGTACAACACCCATGTGACCAGTTACACTACAGAACCCGGCTCAATGAACCCGTACAACACCCATGTGACCAGTTACACTACAGGACCTGGCTCAATGAACCCGTACAACATCCATGTGACCAGTTACACTACGGGACCTGGCTCAATGAACCCGTACAACACCCATGTGACCAGTTACACTACAGGACCTGGCTCAATGAACCCGTACAACACCCATGTGACCAATTACACTACGGGACCTGGCTCAATGAACCCGTACAACACCCATGTGACCAATTACACTACGGGACCGGGCTCAATGAACCCATACAACACCCATGTGACCAGTTACACTACGGGACCGGGCTCAATGAACCCGTACAACACCCATGTGACCAGTTACACTACAGGAACGGGCTCAATGAACCCGTACAACACCCATGTGACCAGTTACACTACGGGACCTGGCTCAATGAATCCGTACAACATCCATGTTACCAGTTACACTACGGGAACAGGCTCAATGAACCCGTACAACATCCATGTGACCAGTTACAGTACGGGACCTGGCTCAATGAACCCGTACAACACCCATGTGACCAGTTACACTACAGGATCGGGCTCAATGAACCCGTACAACATCCATGTTACCAGTTACACTACAGGATCGGGCTCAATGAACCCGTACAACACGCATGTGACCAATTACACTACGGGACCGGGCTCAATGAACCCATACAACACCCATGTGACCAGTTACACTACGGGACCGGGCTCAATGAACCCGTACAACACACATGTGACCAGTTACACTACAGGACCGGGCTCAATGAACCCGTACAACATCCATGTGACCAATTACACTACGGGACCTGGCTCAATGAACCCGTACAACACCCATGTGACCAGTTACACTACGGGACCTGGCTCAATGAACCCGTACAACACCCATGTGACCAGTTACACTACGGGACCCGGCTCAATGAACCCGTACAACACAAATGTGACCAGTTACACTACGGGACCGGGCTCAATGAACCCATACAACACCCATGTGACCAGTTACACTACGGGACCGGGCTCAATGAACCCGTACAACACTCATGTGACCAGTTACACTACAGGACCGGGCTCAATGAACCCGTACAACACCCATGTGACCAGTTACACTATGGGACCGGGCTCAATGAACCCGTACAACACCCATGTGACCAGTTACACTATGGGACCCGATTCAATGAGCCCGTACAACACCCATGTGACTAGTTACACTACAGGACCGGGCTCAATGAACCCAGACAACACCCATGTGACCAGTTACACTATGGGACCTGGCTCAATGAACCCGTACAACACCCATGTGACCAGTTACACTACGGGACCTGGCTCAATGAACCCGTACAACACCCATGTGACCAGTTACACTACAGGACCTGGCTCAATGAACCCGTACAACACCCATGGGACCAGTTACACTACGGGACCTGGCTCAATGAACCCGTACAACACCCATGTTACCAGTTACACTACGGGACCTGGCTCAATGAACCCGTACAACACCCATGTGACCAGTTACACTATGGGACCGGGCTCAATGAACCCGTACAACACCCATGTGACCAGTTACACTACAGGACCTGGCTCAATGAACCCGTACAACACCCATGGGACCAGTTACACTACGGGACCTGGCTCAATGAACCCGTACAACACCCATGTTACCAGTTACACTACGGGACCTGGCTCAATGAACCCGTACAACACCCATGTTACCAGTTACACTACGGGACCTGGCTCAATGAACCCGTACAACACCCATGTGACCAGTTACACTACGGGACCTGGCTCAATGAACCCGTACAACACCCATGTGACCAGTTACACTACGGGACCTGGCTCAATGAACCCGTACAACATCCATGTGACCAATTACACTACGGGACCTGGCTCAATGAACCCATACAACACCCATGGGACCAGTTACACTACGGGACCTGGCTCAATGAACCCGTACAACACCCATGTGACCAGTTACACTACGTAACCGGCTCTATGAACCCACACAACAGCCATGTGACCAGTTACACTATGGGACCGGGCTCAATGAACCCGCACAACACCCATGTGACCAGTTACACTACGGGACCGGGCTCAATGAACCCGTACAACACCCATGTGACCAGTTACACTACAGGACCGGGCTCAATGAACCCGTACAACACCCATGTGACCAGTTACACTACAGGACCGGGCTCAATGAACCCGTACAACACCCATGTGACCAGTTACACTACAGGACCCGACTCAATGAACCCGTACAACACCCATGTGACCAGTTACACTACGGGACCTGGCTCAATGAACCCGTACAACATCCATGTGACCAGTTACACTACGGGACCGGGCTCAATGAACCCGTACAACACCCATGTGACCAGTTACACTACAGGACCTGGCTGAATGAACCCGTACAACACCCATGTGACCAGTTTCACTACAGGACCTGGCTCAATGAACCCGTACAACACCCATGTGACCAGTTACACTACGGGACCGGGCTCAATGAACCCGTACAACATCCATGTGACCAGTTACACTACGGGACCTGGCTCAATGAACCCGTAGAACATCCATGTGACCAGTTACACTACGGGACCTGGCTCAATGAACCCGTACAACATCCATGTGACCAGTTACACTACGGGACCTGGCTCAATGAACCCGTACAACACCCATGTGACCAGTTACACTACGGGACCGGGCTCAATGAACCCGTACAACACCCATGTGACCAGTTACACTACGGGATAGGGCTCAATGAACCCGTACAACACCCATGTGACCAGTTACACTACGGGACCGGGCTCAATGAACCCGTACAACATCCATGTGACCAGTTACACTACAGGATCGGGCTCAATGAACCCATACAACACCCATGTGTCCAGTTACACTACGGGACCTGGCTCAATGAACCCGTACAACACCCATGTGACCAATTACACTACGGGACCTGGCTCAATGAACCCGTACAACACCCATGTGACCAGTTACACTACGGGACCGGGCTCAATGAACCCGTACAACACCCATGTGACCAGTTACACTACGGGACCTGGCTCAATGAACCCGTACAACACCCATGTGACCAATTACACTACGGGACCTGGCTCAATGAACCCGTACAACACCCATGTGACCAGTTACACTACGGGACCGGGCTCAATGAACCCGTACAACACCCATGTGACCAGTTACACTACTGGACCGGGCTCAATGAACCCGTACAACACCCATGTGACCAGTTACACTACGGGACCGGGCTCAATGAACCCGTACAACACCCATGTGACCAGTTACACTACGGGACCTGGCTCAATGAACCCGTACAACATCCATCTGACCAATTACACTACGGGACCTGGCTCAATGAACCCATACAACACCCATGGGACCAGTTACACTACGGGACCAGGCTCAATGAACCCGTACAACACCCATGTGACCAGTTACACTACGTAACCGGCTCTATGAACCCACACAACAGCCATGTGACCAGTTACACTATGGGACCGGGCTCAATGAACCCGCACAACACCCATGTGACCAGTTACACTACGGGACCGGGCTCAATGAACCCGTACAACACCCATGTGACCAGTTACACTACAGGACCGGGCTCAATGAACCCGTACAACACCCATGTGACCAGTTACACTACAGGACCGGGCTCAATGAACCCGTACAACACCCATGTGACCAGTTACACTACAGGACCCGACTCAATGAACCCGTACAACACCCATGTGACCAGTTACACTACGGGACCTGGCTCAATGAACCCGTACAACATCCATGTGACCAGTTACACTACGGGACCGGGCTCAATGAACCCGTACAACACCCATGTGACCAGTTACACTACAGGACCTGGCTGAATGAACCCGTACAACACCCATGTGACCAGTTTCACTACAGGACCTGGCTCAATGAACCCGTACAACACGTATGTGACCAGTTACACTACGGGACCGGGCTCAATGAACCCGTACAACATCCATGTGACCAGTTACACTACGGGACCTGGCTCAATGAACCCGTACAACATCCATGTGACCAGTTACACTACGGGACCTGGCTCAATGAACCCGTACAACATCCATGTGACCAGTTACACTACGGGACCTGGCTCAATGAACCCGTACAACACCCATGTGACCAGTTACACTACGGGACCGGGCTCAATGAACCCGTACAACACCCATGTGACCAGTTACACTACGGGATAGGGCTCAATGAACCCGTACAACACCCATGTGACCAGTTACACTACGGGACCGGGCTCAATGAACCCGTACAACATCCATGTGACCAGTTACACTACAGGATCGGGCTCAATGAACCCATACAACACCCATGTGTCCAGTTACACTACGGGACCTGGCTCAATGAACCCGTACAACACCCATGTGACCAATTACACTACGGGACCTGGCTCAATGAACCCGTACAACACCCATGTGACCAGTTACACTACGGGACCGGGCTCAATGAACCCGTACAACACCCATGTGACCAGTTACACTACGGGACCTGGCTCAATGAACCCGTACAACACCCATGTGACCAATTACACTACGGGACCTGGCTCAATGAACCCGTACAACACCCATGTGACCAGTTACACTACGGGACCGGGCTCAATGAACCCGTACAACACCCATGTGACCAGTTACACTACTGGACCGGGCTCAATGAACCCGTACAACACCCATGTGACCAGTTACACTACGGGACCGGGCTCAATGAACCCGTACAACACCCATGTGACCAGTTACACTACAGGACCGGGCTCAATGAACCCATACAACACCCATGTGACCAGTTACACTACGGGACCGGGCTCAATGAACCCGTACAACACCCATGTGACCAGTTACACTACGGGATCGGGCTCAATGAACCCGTACAACACCCATGTGACCAGTTACACTACGGGACCGGGCTCAATGAACCCGTACAACATCCATGTGACCAGTTACACTACAGGATCGGGCTCAATGAACCCATACAACACCCATGTGACCAGTTACACTACGGGACCTGGCTCAATGAACCCGTACAACACCCATGTGACCAATTACACTACGGGACCGGGCTCAATGAACCCGTACAACACCCATGTGACCAGTTACACTATTGGACCGGGCTCAATGAACCCGTACAACACCCATGTGACCAGTTACACTACAGGACCTGGCTGAATGAACCCGTACAACACCCATGTGACCAGTTACACTACAGAACCCGGCTCAATGAACCCGTACAACACCCATGTGACCAGTTACACTACAGGACCTGGCTCAATGAACCCGTACAACATCCATGTGACCAGTTACACTACGGGACCTGGCTCAATGAACCCGTACAACACCCATGTGACCAGTTACACTACAGGACCTGGCTCAATGAACCTGTACAACACCCATGTGACCAATTACACTACGGGACCTGGCTCAATGAACCCGTACAACACCCATGTGACCAATTACACTACCGGACCGGGCTCAATGAACCCATACAACACCCATGTGACCAGTTACACTACGGGACCGGGCTCAATGAACCCGTACAACACCCATGTGACCAGTTACACTACAGGACCGGGCTCAATGAACCCGTACAACACCCATGTGACCAGTTACACTACGGAACCTGGCTCAATGAACCCGTACAACATCCATGTTACCAGTTACACTACGGGAACAGGCTCAATGAACCCGTACAACATCCATGTGACCAGTTACAGTACGGGACCTGGCTCAATGAACCCGTACAACACCCATGTGACCAGTTACACTACAGGATCGGGCTCAATGAACCCGTACAACATCCATGTTACCAGTTACACTACAGGATCGGGCTCAATGAACCCGTACAACACGCATGTGACCAATTACACTACGGGACCGGGCTCAATGAACCCATACAACACCCATGTGACCAGTTACACTACGGGACCGGGCTCAATGAACCCGTACAACACACATGTGACCAGTTACACTACAGGACCGGGCTCAATGAACCCGTACAACATCCATGTGACCAATTACACTACGGGACCTGGCTCAATGAACCCGTACAACACCCATGTGACCAGTTACACTACGGGACCTGGCTCAATGAACCCGTACAACACCCATGTGATCAGTTACACTACGGGACCCGGCTCAATGAACCCGTACAACACAAATGTGACCAGTTACACTACGGGACCGGGCTCAATGAACCCATACAACACCCATGTGACCAGTTACACTACGGGACCGGGCTCAATGAACCCGTACAACACTCATGTGACCAGTTACACTACAGGACCGGGCTCAATGAACCCGTACAACACCCATGTGACCAGTGACACTATGGGACCGGGCTCAATGAACCCGTACAACACCCATGTGACCAGTTACACTATGGGACCCGATTCAATGAGCCCGTACAACACCCATGTGACTAGTTACACTACAGGACCGGGCTCAATGAACCCAGACAACACCCATGTGACCAGTTACACTACGGGACCTGGCTCAATGAACCCGTACAACACCCATGTGACCAGTTACACTACGGGACCCGGCTCAATGAACCCGTACAACACAAATGTGACCAGTTACACTACGGGACCGGGCTCAATGAACCCATACAACACCCATGTGACCAGTTACACTACGGGACCGGGCTCAATGAACCCGTACAACACTCATGTGACCAGTTACACTACAGGACCGGGCTCAATGAACCCGTACAACACCCATGTGACCAGTTACACTATGGGACCGGGCTCAATGAACCCGTACAACACCCATGTGTCCAGTTACACTATGGGACCCGATTCAATGAGCCCGTACAACACCCATGTGACTAGTTACACTACAGGACCGGGCTCAATGAACCCAGACAACACCCATGTGACCAGTTACACTATGGGACCTGGCTCAATGAACCCGTACAACACCCATGTGACCAGTTACACTACGGGACCTGGCTCAATGAACCCGTACAACACCCATGTGACCAGTTACACTACAGGACCTGGCTCAATGAACCCGTACAACACCCATGGGACCAGTTACACTACGGGACCTGGCTCAATGAACCCGTACAACACCCATGTTACCAGTTACACTACGGGACCTGGCTCAATGAACCCGTACAACACCCATGTGACCAGTTACACTATGGGACCGGGCTCAATGAACCCGTACAACACCCATGTGACCAGTTACACTACAGGACCTGGCTCAATGAACCCGTACAACACCCATGGGACCAGTTACACTACGGGACCTGGCTCAATGAACCCGTACAACACCCATGTTACCAGTTACACTACGGGACCTGGCTCAATGAACCCGTACAACACCCATGTTACCAGTTACACTACGGGATCTGGCTCAATGAACCCGTACAACACCCATGTGACCAGTTACACTACGGGACCGGGCTCAATGAACCCGTACAACACCCATGTGACCAGTTACACTACGGGACCTGGCTCAATGAACCCGTACAACATCCATGTGACCAATTACACTACGGGACCTGGCTCAATGAACCCATACAACACCCATGGGACCAGTTACACTACGGGACCTGGCTCAATGAACCCGTACAACACCCATGTGACCAGTTACACTACGTAACCGGCTCTATGAACCCACACAACAGCCATGTGACCAGTTACACTATGGGACCGGGCTCAATGAACCCGCACAACACCCATGTGACCAGTTACACTACGGGACCGGGCTCAATGAACCCGTACAACACCCATGTGACCAGTTACACTACAGGACCGGGCTCAATGAACCCGTACAACACCCATGTGACCAGTTACACTACAGGACCGGGCTCAATGAACCCGTACAACACCCATGTGACCAGTTACACTACAGGACCCGACTCAATGAACCCGTACAACACCCATGTGACCAGTTACACTACGGGACCTGGCTCAATGAACCCGTACAACATCCATGTGACCAGTTACACTACAGGACCTGGCTGAATGAACCCGTACAACACCCATGTGACCAGTTTCACTACAGGACCTGGCTCAATGAACCCGTACAACACCCATGTGACCAGTTACACTACGGGACCGGGCTCAATGAACCCGTACAACATCCATGTGACCAGTTACACTACGGGACCTGGCTCAATGAACCCGTACAACATCCATGTGACCAGTTACACTACGGGACCTGGCTCAATGAACCCGTACAACATCCATGTGACCAGTTACACTACGGGACCTGGCTCAATGAACCCGTACAACACCCATGTGACCAGTTACACTACGGGACCGGGCTCAATGAACCCGTACAACACCCATGTGACCAATTACACTACGGGACCTGGCTCAATGAACCCGTACAACACCCATGTGACCAGTTACACTACGGGACCGGGCTCAATGAACCCGTACAACACCCATGTGACCAGTTACACTACGGGATAGGGCTCAATGAACCCGTACAACACCCATGTGACCAGTTACACTACGGGACCGGGCTCAATGAACCCGTACAACATCCATGTGACCAGTTACACTACAGGATCGGGCTCAATGAACCCATACAACACCCATGTGTCCAGTTACACTACGGGACCTGGCTCAATGAACCCGTACAACACCCATGTGACCAATTACACTACGGGACCTGGGTCAATGAACCCGTACAACACCCATGTGACCAGTTACACTACGGGACCGGGCTCAATGAACCCGTACAACACCCATGTGACCAGTTACACTACGGGACCTGGCTCAATGAACCCGTACAACACCCATGTGACCAATTACACTACGGGACCTGGCTCAATGAACCCGTACAACACCCATGTGACCAGTTACACTACGGGACCGGGCTCAATGAACCCGTACAACACCCATGTGACCAGTTACACTACTGGACCGGGCTCAATGAACCCGTACAACACCCATGTGACCAGTTACACTACGGGACCGGGCTCAATGAACCCGTACAACACCCATGTGACCAGTTACACTACAGGACCGGGCTCAATGAACCCATACAACACCCATGTGACCAGTTACACTACGGGACCGGGCTCAATGAACCCGTACAACACCCATGTGACCAGTTACACTACGGGATCGGGCTCAATGAACCCGTACAACACCCATGTGACCAGTTACACTACGGGACCGGGCTCAATGAACCCGTACAACATCCATGTGACCAGTTACACTACAGGATCGGGCTCAATGAACCCATACAACACCCATGTGACCAGTTACACTACGGGACCTGGCTCAATGAACCCGTACAACACCCATGTGACCAATTACACTACGGGACAGGGCTCAATGAACCCGTACAACACCCATGTGACCAGTTACACTATGGGACCGGGCTCAATGAACCCGTACAACACCCATGTGACCAATTACACTACAGGATCGGGCTCAATGAACCCGTACAACACCCATGTGACCAGTTACACTACAGGACCTGGCTGAATGAACCCGTACAACACCCATGTGACCAGTTACACTACAGAACCCGGCTCAATGAACCCGTACAACACCCATGTGACCAGTTACACTACAGGACCTGGCTCAATGAACCCGTACAACATCCATGTGACCAGTTACACTACGGGACCTGGCTCAATGAACCCGTACAACACCCATGTGACCAGTTACACTACAGGACCTGGCTCAATGAACCCGTACAACACCCATGTGACCAATTACACTACAGGACCTGGCTCAATGAACCCGTACAACACCCATGTGACCAATTACACTACGGGACCGGGCTCAATGAACCCATACAACACCCATGTGACCAGTTACACTACGGGACCGGGCTCAATGAACCCGTACAACACCCATGTGACCAGTTACACTACGGGACCGGGCTCAATGAACCCGTACAACACCCATGTGACCAGTTACACTACGGGACCTGGCTCAATGAACCCGTACAACATCCATGTTACCAGTTACACTACGGGAACAGGCTCAATGAACCCGTACAACATCCATGTGACCAGTTACAGTACGGGACCTGGCTCAATGAACCCGTACAACACCCATGTGACCAGTTACACTACAGGATCGGGCTCAATGAACCCGTACAACATCCATGTTACCAGTTACACTACAGGATCGGGCTCAATGAACCCGTACAACACGCATGTGACCAATTACACTACGGGACCGGGCTCAATGAACCCATACAACACCCATGTGACCAGTTACACTACGGGACCGGGCTCAATGAACCCGTACAAAACACATGTGACCAGTTACACTACAGGACCGGGCTCAATGAACCAGTACAACATCCATGTGACCAATTACACTACGGGACCTGGCTCAATGAACCCGTACAACACCCATGTGACCAGTTACACTACGGGACCTGGCTCAATGAACCCGTACAACACCCATGTGATCAGTTACACTACGGGACCCGGCTCAATGAACCCGTACAACACAAATGTGACCAGTTACACTACGGGACCGTGCTCAATGAACCCATACAACACCCATGTGACCAGTTACACTACGGGACCGGGCTCAATGAACCCGTACAACACTCATGCGACCAGTTACACTACAGGACCGGGCTCAATGAACCCGTACAACACCCATGTGACCAGTTACACTATGGGACCGGGCTCAATGAACCCGTACAACACCCATGTGACCAGTTACACTATGGGACCCGATTCAATGAGCCCGTACAACACCCATGTGACTAGATACACTACAGGACCGGGCTCAATGAACCCAGACAACACCCATGTGACCAGTTACACTATGGGACCTGGCTCAATGAACCCGTACAACACCCATGTGACCAGTTACACTACGGGACCTGGCTCAATGAACCCGTACAACACCCATGTGACCAGTTACACTACAGGACCTGGCTCAATGAACCCGTACAACACCCATGGGACCAGTTACACTACGGGACCTGGCTCAATGAACCCGTACAACACCCATGTTACCAGTTACACTACGGGACCTGGCTCAATGAACCCGTACAACACCCATGTGACCAGTTACACTACGGGACCGGGCTCAATGAACCCGTACAACACCCATGTGACCAGTTACACTACGGGACCGGGCTCAATGAACCCGTACAACACCCATGTGACCAGTTACACTACAGGACCTGGCTCAATGAACCCGTACAACACCCATGGGACCAGTTACACTACGGGACCTGGCTCAATGAACCCGTACAACACCCATGTTACCAGTTACACTACGGGACCTGGCTCAATGAACCCGTACAACACCCATGTGACCAGTTACACTACGGGACCTGGCTCAATGAACCCGTACAACACCCATGTGACCAGTTACACTACGGGACCTGGCTCAATGAACCCGTACAACATCCATGTGACCAATTACACTACGGGACCTGGCTCAATGAACCCATACAACACCCATGGGACCAGTTACACTACGGGACCTGGCTCAATGAACCCGTACAACACCCATGTGACCAGTTACACTACGTAACCGGCTCTATGAACCCACACAACAGCCATGTGACCAGTTACACTATGGGACCGGGCTCAATGAACCCGCACAACACCCATGTGACCAGTTACACTACGGGACCGGGCTCAATGAACCCGTACAACACCCATGTGACCAGTTACACTACAGGACCGGGCTCAATGAACCCGTACAACATCCATGTGACCAGTTACACTACAGGACCGGGCTCAATGAACCCGTACAACACCCATGTGACCAGTTACACTACAGGACCCGACTCAATGAACCCGTACAACACCCATGTGACCAGTTACACTACGGGACCTGGCTCAATGAACCCGTACAACATCCATGTGACCAGTTACACTACAGGACCCGGCTCAATGAACCCGTACAACACCCATGTGACCAGTTTCACTACGGGACCTGGCTCAATGAACCCGTACAACACCCATGTGACCAGTTACACTACGGGACCGGGCTCAATGAACCCGTACAACATCCATGTGACCAGTTACACTACGGGACCTGGCTCAATGAACCCGTACAACATCCATGTGACCAGTTACACTACGGGACCTGGCTCAATGAACCCGTACAACATCCATGTGACCAGTTACACTACGGGACCTGGCTCAATGAACCCGTACAACACCCATGTGACCAGTTACACTACGGGACCGGGCTCAATGAACCCGTACAACACCCATGTGACCAATTACACTACGGGACCTGGCTCAATGAACCCGTACAACACCCATGTGACCAGTTACACTACGGGACCGGGCTCAATGAACCCGTACAACACCCATGTGACCAGTTACACTACGGGATAGGGCTCAATGAACCCGTACAACACCCATGTGACCAGTTACACTACGGGACCGGGCTCAATGAACCCGTACAACATCCATGTGACCAGTTACACTACAGGATCGGGCTCAATGAACCCATACAACACCCATGTGTCCAGTTACACTACGGGACCTGGCTCAATGAACCCGTACAACACCCATGTGACCAATTACACTACGGGACCTGGCTCAATGAACCCGTACAACACCCATGTGACCAGTTACACTACGGGACCGGGCTCAATGAACCCGTTCAACACCCATGTGACCAGTTACACTACGGGACCTGGCTCAATGAACCCGTACAACACCCATGTGACCAATTACACTACGGGACCTGGCTCAATGAACCCGTACAACACCCATGTGACCAGTTACACTACGGGACCGGGCTCAATGAACCCGTACAACACCCATGTGACCAGTTACACTACTGGACCGGGCTCAATGAACCCGTACAACACCCATGTGACCAGTTACACTACGGGACCGGGCTCAATGAACCCGTACAACACCCATGTGACCAGTTACACTACAGGACCGGGCTCAATGAACCCATACAACACCCATGTGACCAGTTACACTACGGGACCGGGCTCAATGAACCCGTACAACACCCATGTGACCAGTTACACTACGGGATCGGGCTCAATGAACCCGTACATCACCCATGTGACCAGTTACACTACGGGACCGGGCTCAATGAACCCGTACAACATCCATGTGACCAGTTACACTACAGGATCGGGCTCAATGAACCCATACAACACCCATGTGACCAGTTACACTACGGGACCTGGCTCAATGAACCCGTACAACACCCATGTGACCAATTACACTACGGGACCGGGCTCAATGAACCCGTACAACATCCATGTGACCAGTTACACTACGGGACCTGGCTCAATGAACCCGTACAACACCCATGTGACCAGTTACACTACGGGATCGGGCTCAATGAACCCATACAACACCCATGTGACCAGTTACACTACGGGACCTGGCTCAATGAACCCGTACAACACCCATGTGACCAGTTACACTACGGGACCTGGCTCAATGAACCCGTACAACACCCATGTGACCAGTTACACTACGGGACCTGGCTCAATGAACCCGTACAACATCCATGTGACCAATTACACTACGGGACCTGGCTCAATGAACCCATACAACACCCATGGGACCAGTTACACTACGGGACCTGGCTCAATGAACCCGTACAACACCCATGTGACCAGTTACACTACGTAACCGGCTCTATGAACCCACACAACAGCCATGTGACCAGTTACACTATGGGACCGGGCTCAATGAACCCGCACAACACCCATGTGACCAGTTACACTACGGGACCGGGCTCAATGAACCCGTACAACACCCATGTGACCAGTTACACTACAGGACCGGGCTCAATGAACCCGTACAACACCCATGTGACCAGTTACACTACAGGACCGGGCTCAATGAACCCGTACAACACCCATGTGACCAGTTACACTACAGGACCCGACTCAATGAACCCGTACAACACCCATGTGACCAGTTACACTACGGGACCTGGCTCAATGAACCCGTACAACATCCATGTGACCAGTTACACTACAGGACCTGGCTCAATGAACCCGTACAACACCCATGTGACCAGTTTCACTACGGGACCTGGCTCAATGAACCCGTACAACACCCATGTGACCAGTTACACTACGGGACCGGGCTCAATGAACCCGTACAACATCCATGTGACCAGTTACACTACGGGACCTGGCTCAATGAACCCGTACAACATCCATGTGACCAGTTACACTACGGGACCTGGCTCAATGAACCCGTACAACATCCATGTGACCAGTTACACTACGGGACCTGGCTCAATGAACCCGTACAACACCCATGTGACCAGTTACACTACGGGACCGGGCTCAATGAACCCGTACAACACCCATGTGACCAATTACACTACGGGACCTGGCTCAATGAACCCGTACAACACCCATGTGACCAGTTACACTACGGGACCGGGCTCAATGAACCCGTACAACACCCATGTGACCAGTTACACTACGGGATAGGGCTCAATGAACCCGTACAACACCCATGTGACCAGTTACACTACGGGACCGGGCTCAATGAACCCGTACAACATCCATGTGACCAGTTACACTACAGGATCGGGCTCAATGAACCCATACAACACCCATGTGTCCAGTTACACTACGGGACCTGGCTCAATGAACCCGTACAACACCCATGTGACCAATTACACTACGGGACCTGGCTCAATGAACCCGTACAACACCCATGTGACCAGTTACACTACGGGACCGGGCTCAATGAACCCGTTCAACACCCATGTGACCAGTTACACTACGGGACCTGGCTCAATGAACCCGTACAACACCCATGTGACCAATTACACTACGGGACCTGGCTCAATGAACCCGTACAACACCCATGTGACCAGTTACACTACGGGACCGGGCTCAATGAACCCGTACAACACCCATGTGACCAGTTACACTACTGGACCGGGCTCAATGAACCCGTACAACACCCATGTGACCAGTTACACTACGGGACCGGGCTCAATGAACCCGTACAACACCCATGTGACCAGTTACACTACAGGACCGGGCTCAATGAACCCATACAACACCCATGTGACCAGTTACACTACGGGACCGGGCTCAATGAACCCGTACAACACCCATGTGACCAGTTACACTACGGGATCGGGCTCAATGAACCCGTACAACACCCATGTGACCAGTTACACTACGGGACCGGGCTCAATGAACCCGTACAACATCCATGTGACCAGTTACACTACAGGATCGGGCTCAATGAACCCATAAAACACCCATGTGACCAGTTACACTACGGGACCTGGCTCAATGAACCCGTACAACACCCATGTGACCAATTACACTACGGGACCGGGCTCAATGAACCCGTACAACACCTAAGTGACCAGTTACACTACAGGACCCGACTCAATGAACCCGTACAACACCCATGTGACCAGTTACACTACAGGACCCGACTCAATGAACCCGTACAACACCCATGTGACCAGTTACACTACGGGACCTGGCTCAATGAACCCGTACAACATCCATGTGACCAGTTACACTACGGGACCTGGCTCAATGAACCCGTACAACACCCATGTGACCAGTTACACTACAGGACCTGGCTCAATGAACCCGTACAACACCCATGTGACCAGTTACACTATGGGACCGGGCTCAATGAACCCGTACAACACCCATGTGACCAGTTACACTACGGGACCTGGCTCAATGAACCCGTACAACACCCATGTGACCAGTTACACTATGGGATCGGGCTCAATGAACCCGTACATCACCCATGTGACCAGTTACACTACGGGACCGGGCTCAATGAACCCGTACAACATCCATGTGACAAGTTACACTACAGGACCTGGCTCAATGAACCCGTACAACACCCATGTGACCAGTTACACTACGGGACCGGGCTCAATGAACCCGTACAACACCCACGTGACCAATTACACTATGGGACTGGACTCAATGAGCCCGTACAACATCCATGTGACCAGTTACACTACAGGACCAGGCTCAATTAGCCCGTACAACACCCACGTGACCAGTTACACTATGGGAACGGGCTCAATTAGCCCGTACAACACCCATGTGACCAGTTACACTACGGGAACGTGCTCAATTAGCCCGTACAACACCTATGTGACCAGTTACACTACGGGACCGGGCTCAATTAACCCGTACAACACCCATGTGACCAGTTACACTACAGGACCCGATTCAGTGAGCCCGTACAACACCCATGTGACCAGTTACACTATGGGACTGGACTCAATGAGCCCGTACAACACCCATGTGACCAGTTACACTACGGGAACGGGCTCAGTGATCCCGTACAACACCCATGTGACCAGTTACACAACGGGAACGGGCTCAGTGATCCGTTACAACACCCATGTTTACAGTTACACTACGGGAACGGGCTCAATGAACCCGTACAACACCCATGTGACCAGTTACACTACGGGACCGGGCTCAATGAACCCGTACAACATCTATGTGACCAGTTACACTACAGGACCCGGCTCAATGAACCCGTACAACATCTATGTGACCAGGTACACTACGGGACCGGGCTCAATTAGCCCGTACAACACCTATGTGACCAGTTACACTACGGGACCGGGCTCAATTAACCCGTACAACACCCATGTGACCAGTTACACTACAGGACCCGATTCAGTGAGCCCGTACAACACCCATGTGACCAGTTACACTATGGGACTGGACTCAATGAGCCCGTACAACACCAATGTGACCAGTTACACTACGGGAACGGGCTCAGTGATCCCGTACAACACCCATGTGACCAGTTACACTACGGGACCGGGCTCAATGAACCCGTACAACATCCATGTGACCAGTTACACTACAGGATCGGGCTCAATGAACCCATACAACACCCATGTGTCCAGTTACACTACGGGACCTGGCTCAATGAACCCGTACAACACCCATGTGACCAATTACACTACGGGACCTGGCTCAATGAACCCGTACAACACCCATGTGACCAGTTACACTACGGGACCGGGCTCAATGAACCCGTACAACACCCATGTGACCAGTTACACTACGGGACCTGGCTCAATGAACCCGTACAACACCCATGTGACCAATTACACTACGGGACCTGGCTCAATGAACCCGTACAACACCCATGTGACCAGTTACACTACGGGACCGGGCTCAATGAACCCGTACAACACCCATGTGACCAGTTACACTACTGGACCGGGCTCAATGAACCCGTACAACACCCATGTGACTAGTTACACTACGGGACCGGGCTCAATGAACCCGTACAACACCCATGTGACCAGTTACACTACAGGACCGGGCTCAATGAACCCATACAACACCCATGTGACCAGTTACACTACGGGACCGGGCTCAATGAACCCGTACAACACCCATGTGACCAGTTACACTACGGGATCGGGCTCAATGAACCCGTACAACACCCATGTGACCAGTTACACTACGGGACCGGGCTCAATGAACCCGTACAACATCCATGTGACCAGTTACACTACAGGATCGGGCTCAATGAACCCATACAACACCCATGTGACCAGTTACACTACGGGACCTGGCTCAATGAACCCGTACAACACCCATGTGACCAATTACACTACGGGACCGGGCTCAATGAACCCGTACAACACCCATGTGACCAGTTACACTATGGGACCGGGCTCAATGAACCCGTACAACACCCATGTGACCAATTACACTACAGGATCGGGCTCAATGAACCCGTACAACACCCATGTGACCAGTTACACTACAGGACCTGGCTGAATGAACCCGTACAACACCCATGTGACCAGTTACACTACAGAACCCGGCTCAATGAACCCGTACAACACCCATGTGACCAGTTACACTACAGGACCTGGCTCAATGAACCCGTACAACATCCATGTGACCAGTTACACTACGGGACCTGGCTCAATGAACCCGTACAACACCCATGTGACCAGTTACACTACAGGACCTGGCTCAATGAACCCGTACAACACCCATGTGACCAATTACACTACAGGAACTGGCTCAATGAACCCGTACAACACCCATGTGACCAATTACACTACGGGACCGGGCTCAATGAACCCATACAACACCCATGTGACCAGTTACACTACGGGACCGGGCTCAATGAACCCGTACAACACCCATGTGACCAGTTACACTACGGGACCGGGCTCAATGAACCCGTACAACACCCATGTGACCAGTTACACTACGGGACCTGGCTCAATGAACCCGTACAACATCCATGTTACCAGTTACACTACGGGAACAGGCTCAATGAACCCGTACAACATCCATGTGACCAGTTACAGTACGGGACCTGGCTCAATGAACCCGTACAACACCCATGTGACCAGTTACACTACAGGATCGGGCTCAATGAACCCGTACAACATCCATGTTACCAGTTACACTACAGGATCGGGCTCAATGAACCCGTACAACACGCATGTGACCAATTACACTACGGGACCGGGCTCAATGAACCCATACAACACCCATGTGACCAGTTACACTACGGGACCGGGCTCAATGAACCCGTACAAAACACATGTGACCAGTTACACTACAGGACCGGGCTCAATGAACCCGTACAACATCCATGTGACCAATTACACTACGGGACCTGGCTCAATGAACCCGTACAACACCCATGTGACCAGTTACACTACGGGACCTGGCTCAATGAACCCGTACAACACCCATGTGATCAGTTACACTACGGGACCCGGCTCAATGAACCCGTACAACACAAATGTGACCAGTTACACTACGGGACCGGGCTCAATGAACCCATACAACACCCATGTGACCAGTTACACTACGGGACCGGGCTCAATGAACCCGTACAACACTCATGCGACCAGTTACACTACAGGACCGGGCTCAATGAACCCGTACAACACCCATGTGACCAGTTACACTATGGGACCGGGCTCAATGAACCCGTACAACACCCATGTGACAAGTTACACTATGGGACCCGATTCAATGAGCCCGTACAACACCCATGTGACTAGTTACACTACAGGACCGGGCTCAATGAACCCAGACAACACCCATGTGACCAGTTACACTATGGGACCTGGCTCAATGAACCCGTACAACACCCATGTGACCAGTTACACTACGGGACCTGGCTCAATGAACCCGTACAACACCCATGTGACCAGTTACACTACAGGACCTGGCTCAATGAACCCGTACAACACCCATGGGACCAGTTACACTACGGGACCTGGCTCAATGAACCCGTACAACACCCATGTGACCAGTTACACTACGGGACCGGGCTCAATGAACCCGTACAACACCCATGTGACCAGTTACACTACGGGACCGGGCTCAATGAACCCGTACAACACCCATGTGACCAGTTACACTACAGGACCTGGCTCAATGAACCCGTACCACACCCATGGGACCAGTTACACTACGGGACCTGGCTCAATGAACCCGTACAACACCCATGTTACCAGTTACACTACGGGACCTGGCTCAATGAACCCGTACAACACCCATGTGACCAGTTACACTACGGGACCTGGCTCAATGAACCCGTACAACACCCATGTGACCAGTTACACTACGGGACCTGGCTCAATGAACCCGTACAACATCCATGTGACCAATTACACTACGGGACCTGGCTCAATGAACCCATACAACACCCATGTGACCAGTTACACTACGGGACCTGGCTCAATGAACCCGTACAACACCCATGTGACCAGTTACACTACGTAACCGGCTCTATGAACCCACACAACAGCCATGTGACCAGTTACACTATGGGACCGGGCTCAATGAACCCGCACAACACCCATGTGACCAGTTACACTACGGGACCGGGCTCAATGAACCCGTACAACACCCATGTGACCAGTTACACTACTGGACCGGGCTCAATGAACCCGTACAACACCCATGTGACCAGTTACACTACAGGACCGGGCTCAATGAACCCGTACAACACCCATGTGACCAGTTACACTACAGGACCCGACTCAATGAACCCGTACAACACCCATGTGACCAGTTACACTACGGGACCTGGCTCAATGAACCCGTACAACATCCATGTGACCAGTTACACTACAGGACCTGGCTCAATGAACCCGTACAACACCCATGTGACCAGTTTCACTACGGGACCTGGCTCAATGAACCCGTACAACACCCATGTGACCAGTTACACTACGGGACCGGGCTCAATGAACCCGTACAACATCCATGTGACCAGTTACACTACGGGACCTGGCTCAATGAACCCGTACAACATCCATGTGACCAGTTACACTACGGGACCTGGCTCAATGAACCCGTACAACATCCATGTGACCAGTTACACTACGGGACCTGGCTCAATGAACCCGTACAACACCCATGTGACCAGTTACACTACGGGACCGGGCTCAATGAACCCGTACAACACCCATGTGACCAATTACACTACGGGACCTGGCTCAATGAACCCGTACAACACCCATGTGACCAGTTACACTACGGGACCGGGCTCAATGAACCCGTACAACACCCATGTGACCAGTTACACTACGGGATAGGGCTCAATGAACCCGTACAACACCCATGTGACCAGTTACACTACGGGACCGGGCTCAATGAACCCGTACAACATCCATGTGACCAGTTACACTACAGGATCGGGCTCAATGAACCCATACAACACCCATGTGTCCAGTTACACTACGGGACCTGGCTCAATGAACCCGTACAACACCCATGTGACCAATTACACTACGGGACCTGGCTCAATGAACCCGTACAACACCCATGTGACCAGTTACACAACGGGACCGGGCTCAATGAACCCGTTCAACACCCATGTGACCAGTTACACTACGGGACCTGGCTCAATGAACCCGTACAACACTCATGTGACCAATTACACTACGGGACCTGGCTCAATGAACCCGTACAACACCCATGTGACCAGTTACACTACGGGACCGGGCTCAATGAACCCGTACAACACCCATGTGACCAGTTACACTACTGGACCGGGCTCAATGAACCCGTACAACACCCATGTGACCAGTTACACTACGGGACCGGGCTCAATGAACCCGTACAACACCCATGTGACCAGTTACACTACAGGACCGGGCTCAATGAACCCATACAACACCCATGTGACCAGTTACACTACGGGACCGGGCTCAATGAACCCGTACAACACCCATGTGACCAGTTACACTACGGGATCGGGCTCAATGAACCCGTACAACACCCATGTGACCAGTTACACTACGGGACCGGGCTCAATGAACCCGTACAACATCCATGTGACCAGTTACACTACAGGATCGGGCTCAATGAACCCATACAACACCCATGTGACCAGTTACACTACGGGACCTGGCTCAATGAACCCGTACAACACCCATGTGACCAATTACACTACGGGACCGGGCTCAATGAACCCGTACAACATCCATGTGACCAGTTACACTACGGGACCTGGCTCAATGAACCCGTACAACACCCATGTGACCCGTTACACTACGGGATCGGGCTCAATGAACCCATACAACACCCATGTGACCAGTTACACTACGGGACCTGGCTCAATGAACCCGTACAACACCCATGTGACCAGTTACACTACGGGACCTGGCTCAATGAACCCGTACAACACCCATGTGACCAGTTACACTACGGGACCTGGCTCAATGAACCCGTACAACATCCATGTGACCAATTACACTACGGGACCTGGCTCAATGAACCCATACAACACCCATGGGACCAGTTACACTACGGGACCTGGCTCAATGAACCCGTACAACACCCATGTGACCAGTTACACTACGTAACCGGCTCTATGAACCCACACAACAGCCATGTGACCAGTTACACTATGGGACCGGGCTCAATGAACCCGCACAACACCCATGTGACCAGTTACACTACGGGACCGGGCTCAATGAACCCGTACAACACCCATGTGACAAGTTACACTATGGGACCCGATTCAATGAGCCCGTACAACACCCATGTGACTAGTTACACTACAGGACCGGGCTCAATGAACCCAGACAACACCCATGTGACCAGTTACACTATGGGACCTGGCTCAATGAACCCGTACAACACCCATGTGACCAGTTACACTACGGGACCTGGCTCAATGAACCCGTACAACACCCATGTGACCAGTTACACTACAGGACCTGGCTCAATGAACCCGTACAACACCCATGGGACCAGTTACACTACGGGACCTGGCTCAATGAACCCGTACAACACCCATGTGACCAGTTACACTACGGGACCGGGCTCAATGAACCCGTACAACACCCATGTGACCAGTTACACTACGGGACCGGGCTCAATGAACCCGTACAACACCCATGTGACCAGTTACACTACAGGACCTGGCTCAATGAACCCGTACCACACCCATGGGACCAGTTACACTACGGGACCTGGCTCAATGAACCCGTACAACACCCATGTTACCAGTTACACTACGGGACCTGGCTCAATGAACCCGTACAACACCCATGTGACCAGTTACACTACGGGACCTGGCTCAATGAACCCGTACAACACCCATGTGACCAGTTACACTACGGGACCTGGCTCAATGAACCCGTACAACATCCATGTGACCAATTACACTACGGGACCTGGCTCAATGAACCCATACAACACCCATGTGACCAGTTACACTACGGGACCTGGCTCAATGAACCCGTACAACACCCATGTGACCAGTTACACTACGTAACCGGCTCTATGAACCCACACAACAGCCATGTGACCAGTTACACTATGGGACCGGGCTCAATGAACCCGCACAACACCCATGTGACCAGTTACACTACGGGACCGGGCTCAATGAACCCGTACAACACCCATGTGACCAGTTACACTACTGGACCGGGCTCAATGAACCCGTACAACACCCATGTGACCAGTTACACTACAGGACCGGGCTCAATGAACCCGTACAACACCCATGTGACCAGTTACACTACAGGACCCGACTCAATGAACCCGTACAACACCCATGTGACCAGTTACACTACGGGACCTGGCTCAATGAACCCGTACAACATCCATGTGACCAGTTACACTACAGGACCTGGCTCAATGAACCCGTACAACACCCATGTGACCAGTTTCACTACGGGACCTGGCTCAATGAACCCGTACAACACCCATGTGACCAGTTACACTACGGGACCGGGCTCAATGAACCCGTACAACATCCATGTGACCAGTTACACTACGGGACCTGGCTCAATGAACCCGTACAACATCCATGTGACCAGTTACACTACGGGACCTGGCTCAATGAACCCGTACAACATCCATGTGACCAGTTACACTACGGGACCTGGCTCAATGAACCCGTACAACACCCATGTGACCAGTTACACTACGGGACCGGGCTCAATGAACCCGTACAACACCCATGTGACCAATTACACTACGGGACCTGGCTCAATGAACCCGTACAACACCCATGTGACCAGTTACACTACGGGACCGGGCTCAATGAACCCGTACAACACCCATGTGACCAGTTACACTACGGGATAGGGCTCAATGAACCCGTACAACACCCATGTGACCAGTTACACTACGGGACCGGGCTCAATGAACCCGTACAACATCCATGTGACCAGTTACACTACAGGATCGGGCTCAATGAACCCATACAACACCCATGTGTCCAGTTACACTACGGGACCTGGCTCAATGAACCCGTACAACACCCATGTGACCAATTACACTACGGGACCTGGCTCAATGAACCCGTACAACACCCATGTGACCAGTTACACAACGGGACCGGGCTCAATGAACCCGTTCAACACCCATGTGACCAGTTACACTACGGGACCTGGCTCAATGAACCCGTACAACACTCATGTGACCAATTACACTACGGGACCTGGCTCAATGAACCCGTACAACACCCATGTGACCAGTTACACTACGGGACCGGGCTCAATGAACCCGTACAACACCCATGTGACCAGTTACACTACTGGACCGGGCTCAATGAACCCGTACAACACCCATGTGACCAGTTACACTACGGGACCGGGCTCAATGAACCCGTACAACACCCATGTGACCAGTTACACTACAGGACCGGGCTCAATGAACCCATACAACACCCATGTGACCAGTTACACTACGGGACCGGGCTCAATGAACCCGTACAACACCCATGTGACCAGTTACACTACGGGATCGGGCTCAATGAACCCGTACAACACCCATGTGACCAGTTACACTACGGGACCGGGCTCAATGAACCCGTACAACATCCATGTGACCAGTTACACTACAGGATCGGGCTCAATGAACCCATACAACACCCATGTGACCAGTTACACTACGGGACCTGGCTCAATGAACCCGTACAACACCCATGTGACCAATTACACTACGGGACCGGGCTCAATGAACCCGTACAACATCCATGTGACCAGTTACACTACGGGACCTGGCTCAATGAACCCGTACAACACCCATGTGACCCGTTACACTACGGGATCGGGCTCAATGAACCCATACAACACCCATGTGACCAGTTACACTACGGGACCTGGCTCAATGAACCCGTACAACACCCATGTGACCAGTTACACTACGGGACCTGGCTCAATGAACCCGTACAACACCCATGTGACCAGTTACACTACGGGACCTGGCTCAATGAACCCGTACAACATCCATGTGACCAATTACACTACGGGACCTGGCTCAATGAACCCATACAACACCCATGGGACCAGTTACACTACGGGACCTGGCTCAATGAACCCGTACAACACCCATGTGACCAGTTACACTACGTAACCGGCTCTATGAACCCACACAACAGCCATGTGACCAGTTACACTATGGGACCGGGCTCAATGAACCCGCACAACACCCATGTGACCAGTTACACTACGGGACCGGGCTCAATGAACCCGTACAACACCCATGTGACCAGTTACACTACAGGACCGGGCTCAATGAACCCGTACAACACCCATGTGACCAGTTACACTACAGGACCGGGCTCAATGAACCCGTACAACACCCATGTGACCAGTTACACTACAGGACCCGACTCAATGAACCCGTACAACACCCATGTGACCAGTTACACTACGGGACCTGGCTCAATGAACCCGTACAACATCCATGTGACCAGTTACTCTACAGGACCTGGCTCAATGAACCCGTACAACACCCATGTGACCAGTTTCACTACGGGACCTGGCTCAATGAACCCGTACAACACCCATGTGACCAGTTATACTACGGGACCGGGCTCAATGAACCCGTACAACATCCATGTGACCAGTTACACTACGGGACCTGGCTCAATGAACCCGTACAACATCCATGTGACCAGTTACACTACGGGACCTGGCTCAATGAACCCGTACAACATCCATGTGACCAGTTACACTACGGGACCTGGCTCAATGAACCCGTACAACACCCATGTGACCAGTTACACTACGGGACCGGGCTCAATGAACCCGTACAACACCCATGTGACCAATTACACTACGGGACCTGGCTCAATGAACCCATACAACACCCATGTGTCCAGTTACACTACGGGACCTGGCTCAATGAACCCGTACAACACCCATGTGACCAATTACACTACGGGACCTGGCTCAATGAACCCGTACAACACCCATGTGACCAGTTACACTACGGGACCGGGCTCAATGAACCCGTTCAACACCCATGTGACCAGTTACACTACGGGACCTGGCTCAATGAACCCGTACAACACCCATGTGACCAATTACACTACGGGACCTGGCTCAATGAACCCGTACAACACCCATGTGACCAGTTACACTACGGGACCGGGCTCAATGAACCCGTACAACACCCATGTGACCAGTTACACTACTGGACCGGGCTCAATGAACCCGTACAACACCCATGTGACCAGTTACACTACGGGACCGGGCTCA